>NC_142795.1:67503715-67740975 GCF_049724085.1 Artemia sp. Qi Xiang Cuo | reverse complement strand
CAACAGTTCCCGGCACTGCTATACCAGGAGTGCCTCAGATCAGGAACGGCTTAATGGATTGGCCTTATTATCCATACACAGGGATGTTCCAGTCAATGCAGAAGAAATTTTGGATAAACTAGCCCGCAACAAAAAAGGCGGCTTGATTTTATATTATAATTATATGTTTACAGTGTTGTCTCTATAAAGAACGTACCTTATATTCTTAAAACCTTGTTTTTCCTTTTTAACCAGTACTACCATCCCTCGATAAAAATATCCATCCTCCTCCGAAATTTATCGCTGGGTTCGCCCCTGGTATGGGTAGAATTTGAAACTTTGAGCAGTGATTTCATTTTGAAGAATTCCATGTATTACTACTTTAATTGCTAGAAACTTGTCGTAGCAGTAAGCCATCACCTTGGCAAGCACTTCCTCTCCATTTTACCATATTCTAGAGATAATTTTTGAAGCAGAATACTTGTGTGAATAAAATTTGTCGTTGTCAAGTTTTATGCGTTTACGGCCTATTAAATTGAATTTTGCAAGAAAAGAAAGCGGGTGATGTAAGAAGCTATTTTGATAATGTACAATTTTTTGTTTATCTTGATAATGGTTGGTATCTAGAAAGGCCTAGAAATTTTAGTAATAGCGTTTCCAACAAATATTTTAAGATAAAATTGTTTTTCCTGTAGATTTTAATAGTAATACTTTATGGAATAGCCATGGGGGTGTCTTAATTTCTATTAAAACTGTTTAACTCTTTTTAGATTCTTAACTTTTGTTTACCACGGCATTCACAGTGCAATATTTGTCGAAAGGCATTGTAGTAATGAGCAATTAGAAAAACAAAGTAAAAGAACAGATTAAATATGGAAAAGAGTAAGAAATTAAAATTTTCTCCTTTTGTGTCCATGAATGCTCTGGTATAGTGTGTATTTATCTTTTTCTGAAGTGGAATCAGTTTGACTTTTATAAGCCTATATTTAACTGGCAGGTAAAAGCTGTAAGTGATGACTTGATACGCCACGGCTACAACTATCTTGGGAAAGAAGTTCTGACCTGTGGTTTAACTGGTGAACCCTTAACTGGCTATATTTATTTTGGACCTGTTTATTATAAAAAATTGACACACATGGTTCAAGATAAAATGCATGTTCGAAGTCCTGGCCCTGTGAAACCCCGTCCACCAGTTGAAGGTAGAGCTAAAGAAGGGTGGCTACGTGTTGGTGAAATGAAACGGGATTGTCTCATTGCTTATGGCTCCACGTGAGTATTAGTTAGGATATATTTAAGTAATCTATTATTAGGGAAAGGAATTTCTTAATATTTATTCATTTCGTTTAGCATGAAAAATACTATCGAGTGTATTTTAGTAGGGACTTGATCGAAACGAATTTTTCTAAAGAAATTTCGGTATTTTTTTCAGTATGGACTTGATTGAAACGAATTTTTCTAAAGAAATTTCGGTATTTTTTTCAGATTGGTACTCAAGGTTTTTTTTTCCTTTCTATCTTTTTTTTTCTTTTTTTTTTTTAGAAATTTTTCAGGAAGTATACAGATAATCGCTTTTATCATAAATACCAGCTATAATTCTAATAAGTAATATCGCTGGGTGTATGTTTATTTAGGTATTTTCACGAGAGGCTTATGACAATTTTGCTTTAAATGTTACGTACCATCCAGAGAGTTGTAATAGAAATATCGGTTTGTCATATTTGCTTAATAAATTTGCCGCTTTGAGCTTAGGTTTGGAGCAGGGATTCAGTCGAATTGAGTTTATTTTTAACATTATTTAATAATATTTTATCAGCTAAATGATTCGCCAAAATAATTCGTTTTGGTGAAATGAAACGAGATCGCCTTATTGCTTATGACTCAAAGTGAGTATTAGTCATGACATATTAGTCACTCTTTTATCTGTAGAAAGAATTTCTCTCCCCGCGGTTGATAAGATTGTTGTAATTGATTAAAAAAATTTTTTGCGTTCAATAGCCAGTTAAGTTTTGGAATTGCGTTCAAAACTACGTATTACAATGGATTATTTGCTTCTTGTTCTTCCTAGCTCAATAAGCTGGGATTTGTCCTTTTACAGATTAAACAAAGAGAAAAAACAATTTTTATTACAATGGAAATAAGGAGCAACAATAAAAGTTGAAACGAACAGAAATAATTTTATGTAATTTTATATATTATATATGAGGGGGCCATCAAATGGCTGTTAAAAAAAAAAAAAAAATGGATGTCTGGGAAAAATGGGGGCTAGTTATCTTCCAATCTTTTTGGTCACTTAAAAAGGGCACTAGAATTTTTGATTTCTGTTAAAATGAGCTCTCTCTCGATCTTCTAGGACCTTTGGTTTGATGCGATCACCCCTGGGGAAAAATAATAATAATAATATAAAATGAACACTCATCCGTGATCTTTCTTCTGGCCAAAAATACAAATTATACATTTTGTAGACGGGAGCTTGAAACCTATACAACATGGTCCTCTAATATTCTGAACCTGCTGGTGTGATTTTCATTAAGATTGCTTGAAATTTTGGGAGTGTTTTCCCCCCTTTTCGTAAATCAGGCAAATTTTCTTAGGCTCATAGCTTTTAGTGGGTAAAATTGAACTTAATTAATTTTATATATTTAATTCTATTTTTTAGAGTTTCGGTTACTATTGGGCCGAATCGCTCCTCACTTACAGTTTGAGGTTTCTTTTTTATTTATTTTTATTTTTATTTTTTTATTATTTTTTTTTTATAAGAAATCCATTTTGATGCTCAAACCGATTGAAATAGAGAACAATGTTTACGCTTATTCAATTATATGCTGCAATTTTGCAATAAATTGTTAATAAGCTTCGTTTTGTTTGCTGATTTGGTTGAGTATGAAAAATTCGCTTGAGTGTAATTTGATATGGGCTTGGTCAAATGGCTTTCAAACAAGATTATTGGTGTTGTTTTTGTATACAGATATTCAAGGATTTTTTTTTCTTTTTCAGAGAAATTTTTCTGAAAAAAAAAAATTACTATTTTAATCATATATACCCATCCTAGTCCAAAGAGCAATATTGCTGGTTTTTTATTCTTTTTTTTTATTTCTTTGAATTTGAATTTTCGGTTTGAGAAATTTCGCTTTCAATGTAGCTAGAGATTTTTAATAAGAATGTCGCTTGTCGTATTCGATTGATAAATTTGCAGCTTTCGTTCTGAGTTTAGCTTTAGAGTGTAGATTTACTAAAAATTAACTCTTTTTTCAACATTATCTAATATTCTTTGTTTATTTGAAAGGATTTACTAAATTACGCTATTTAATCACTCATAATAAGAATAATCACTGGAAATAATATTATAATAAATCCCAAAGTTATTTCTATAATGATTTATAATGAGATGATTGTCTAAAACCAATAAAATAAAAAAGTAAAACACTTATAGGTTAGTAGAAAATTTGATCAAAGCATTATCCAATTGATCTGTTTTAGCTCAGAAAAAGTGCAATATATGTATTGATTCTGAATGGTTATGAAGGTTTTTTTCTTTTGATTTGTTTTTTTCTAGTGGACATTTAAATGCCTTACTTCTAATTTAAACTTTTCAATAAAATTTTGATTCTTTACCTTTTGTTTGTATACTTCTGATGTTTTTGCCCCTTCTTCTTTTCTTCTTCTTCTTGAATGACTGAGTTGTCACGAGTAGAGCCAAAATATCTTATTAATTTTTGTTGTTGTTGGTTATCTTTAATTCTCGTTGATATTACTATTTGCGTGTAGGCTTGATTTCAGCTTGGTCATAGGAGAGTCAGAGTTCAAACCCAGCTGTAGCAACATACTGCGGACTGACGCAAGGACCTTAGTAGCCAAGAAGCGTCGTTAATCCGTTACGATTTGCAGTGTTGGGCCAGTAATGTCCTTGCAAATCATCTCCCTATTTCCCTTGTAGGAATTTATTGAAGGAACGTTGGATGATCTCCGCTGATGCCTTCAATGTCTTCATCTGTTCGAATTGCGGTTTCCTTTCTCAGAAGAAACTCTGTTGGACCTGTAAAACTAGCAAGCATCTCACAGAAACTACAATGCCCTATGCCTGCAAGTTGCTGTTGCAAGAGCTTCAGTCTATGAACATTACTCCGAAGATCCGCATTGGGAGCTCCAATGCTGTGCCAAATGTAACCTCCAAGTCAGGCTTGATAAGCTAGGTGTCCTATTTGTTTTTAGAAGTTCTGTATTGCTTATATATAAACGAAGTCTTTTGTATAGGCTATTGGATGTACATTGTATTACGTTTCTGTTGATAAGGAAAATTAGATGTGTCTTCATTAAGAGCTTTTTTCGCCCTAGGTTTCAAGGCTTATGTCTGTCAAGCTATTTGGAGCTGAGTAAATCTTCATCCTATCGACTGAAATTTCGTGAGACTGCCAATTTTTGATACAAAATTAAGTTGAGAGTAAATATGCGAAGATGTGTATTTAAAAAAAAATTCTAATTCAAGATTCGAACCTTGGTTACCGTAACAAAAGTGATAAGCTACTCACAGTTTAAAGGTGCGCACTAGAAGTTATTAGCATAAGTAAATTTTATCAGCTTCAGAAAAGGGAAGAAACAATAAACCAAATAGTTACCCAAATAGATTAGCATTGCATCATTCTGGGTGATCAAGAATCACCTAGAAATGCGAAGTTTCATATTTTATTGTGTCTATTTTAGAGCTGATTTGTAGGCCACCTCCCGTGCAATTTTTCTCCCACAGGGCACCTCATAGCCAAGCATGGTGTTTCTTCAAAATTTTAAGGAAGCAATTTTAATCAGAAATGTCGAAATGTGAAAAAAAAGTATCTCTGAGTGTAGTGTGACCCTTGCAGACCCTGGCAGTGGCCCAGAACTGTGAAAGTGGCGCGTTTCTGCTCGTTTCCAGAAAAATAATTTATAAATAAATAATCGAATAAATATTGGATTATTAAAAGTTGATAAAAAGAGAATCTTTTGGATATTTTGGCGATATCATTTTAGGTTTCAAAGAAATTTCGGAGAAATGACCCAAGCTTATGCAAATGACTTATTTCAGATAAAAACATTTTATTGGCGGAATGCATTAGAAAAGTAAAAATGTTATACATTGTTAGAATTCGGATCGTACAGAAATTTTACCCGAAACAATCCTAGAATCCCTTTTTTATCCAAATGTATAAGTCTAGACAAAGGGAGTAATTTGTAAACTTTAGAAGAAAGTATTCTGAATTGAAAGTTGAAAGCTGATGCAGTCATGCATGTTTGGAAGGATTCTGTGTTTTCTTACTCACTGTATCCTCCCTAAAATTACGATTACAGATATGTCGGGAGGGATTGGTGCAACAAGGCTCCCTCCTTGCCTTTTCGCCTGAGATCGCTTAGTGGCAAAACATGATGTGAGACTGAAGGTCAAATGTCACAAGCTACAAAGAGTTGAATCTGCGTTTCTAGTTAAAAAAAAAAACAAATAGCCACAAATGATCTTTAATGAATGTATATACATTTATATATGCAACTCTACTCGGAAAGTCATACCGGTCTCTTCTTCGATACTGTCAGAGAACCTCTTCATGCTCTATCAATTTCCAGGGGTTACAGTCTATAGCGTTCAAACGCTTGCATATAAAAGTATAAGTACTCGATTGTAAAGACTCAGGTAGGGTTGTTAGGAAAGGCCTATTACTGGATGATCCGCTGAGGCCTAAATATATGTCTCGAGTTTGGCAAGTTTTTCTAGTCCATGGGGGAGGGACTTCACTGCAATGTAATGTCTGTAATTTTACTGCAATGCTATATTTCACGGGGGAAGTTGAATCGGCCGTTCAGAACGATGGCTGATTTGGGGAATTTTCCTGTGCTGTTGTTGAGAAAAATTTTGAGTTAACTAACTGTCTGGTAATTTGGGGAATTATGTAATGTGCCAGTAACAATCGATTTGTTTGCGAGCCTCTTTTTTCGTATCTCTTTATCCTCAGAATTTGGAGATACCTTGAAATTCAGAAGCGAAAAATAGCTTAAATATTTCGCCTGTATAAACATCATGGCGTCATCGTCGCAAGCGAAAAATCCAACAATGAAAACAGTAAAACAATGTGGACTTTGAAACAACAAATCTAGGAGTTCAAAGAACTAAAAGAAGATGCAGAATCGGGGTCAAAATCAAGGTTAAGATCAAAATACAATTGGTTTACTCGTATCTAAATCCGGAGCGTAACTAAATACGCGTATAAACTTAACTAAGAGGATAACCAACTAGCTACGTCAATTTGGTAATATTTGTCTAGTCTGGATGTATTGCACCTTTACGATTCCTTTGGGTTTTGATCGAGGGAGGAAGTCACAAGGAAGGATTGAAGGAAATTGGAACTTCGTGATAACATCAAGGATGTATACAAACGATATCTGAATTTTCCTAGAAGTTATTTACAGGTTGTACTCAGTTATCAAAAAGATTGGAAAATACCGTTGGCTTATTAGCCCTGATAATATTTTATAAAAATATAAATATTTTTGTCTTTATCATCATATTTGTACCTGAGGCGCAAGGGTGTGTAGGTCGTCCTTCCCATTCTTCTAGAAATTCGTTAGAAAAATATCCCATGGCGAATTTAAACCTACTTTCAAAGAGGATATGAATCGTCCCTCTCCCTCTGGGGTATATCCATAGATATACTCATGTATATCCATTGTAGCCCAGTTTTCTTTAAAATGTGACGAATGTTCTTAGCTGAGTGGTAAAGATTAACACGAGTATGAAGCGCTTTGTCAGGTTAATTTTCAACTTTTTAAAAACCCATTAAATTTATAACCAGTAGTTACAAATTTAACGTCATATTAATCAATCCAACTTCAGACTCACACTTTCCTTAAAAACCAAAGTTCTTTGACTCTTACTGCTTCAACAGTTTCAACCTTTTTTCTCTCAGTATTTTATATATATATATATATATATATATATATATATATATATATATATATATATATATATATATATATATATATATATATATATATATATATATATATATATATATATATATATATATATATATATATATATATATATATATATATATATATATATATATATATATATAAAATACTGAGAGAAAAAAGGTTGAAATTGTCTGGTGACCTTTATTAGACAGCCTTCGATTTGTAGATAAAGTAAAAACTTATAAGTAATAACAAAACTTTTATTCAAGAATGTGAAAAATACGTTTAAAAAATTTATACTATGTTAGAGTCATGTCCTTGTGCTTGTTTATGTTGGTTAAAAGTAAAAAAATAAATAAATGTAAATTCTGTCATTTTGTTAAGCCATAAGAAAATTTCAGTCCCTCTTCATCTTACCCCCCCCTCCAAAAAATGCAATTACTTTAAAAAAAGAGGGAATAAAGAACAAAATGAATGTCAAAAATTTTAACTGTAGAAAGATCCCTCTCGCTCTTTTACCTCACTTTTAAGTTTTTCTTTCAATTCTGCATTCTCAGCTAATAGCTTCTCCTTATACAGCTGCAGCTTTCAGATTCCTGGCTTACGTCCTCATAAACTCTGATGTAGTTATTTATCTTGGAGCTTTTATAAAGTGGTGAACGTCAACTTTTATCCATGTTTGTCTTTTTTCATTATGAAATACATATCGGAGAAACTTAATTTTCTAACAAAGGCATGGTAAGCATGGTAAGCATTGATGATCTTATCCATGTCAAAATCCCCAACCCAATTATCATAACTATACATTTCAATTTTGGCACGTTCTGACTCCGCTGTCGCATTTTTTCTAACCCCATTTTTCTTTCTCCTTCACTTTGGATTTTCATTACTTCAGACAATTTGCCAATGCCCTTTACTATACCTGCCCTTATTGGTCTAGTTTTACATGACGTAAAACTAAAAAAATGACGTAATATTTGATTATTGAAGCAAGTCCGACTCCTAAAAACGGTTTCTACTAAGCTTCAAACTTTTGGTTTATTTTTTAAGGTTTTTGTAATGTAATCCCTTGTCAAAATATAAGCAAATATTTTCGCAATTACCATTATTTTACTCTTTAAGCAACTCAATGTAATCTTCTCCATGCATAAAAATCTTCAATTTTTCCAAGTAAGTGAGACAAGTGTGACAACGCAATGGCAATACTGTTGCATATAAAAATGAAGTCACTCACATAAATACCTTTTTCCAAAATTAAGGTTTTTGACAAATTTTCTCAAACTTCTGATCCATCTAGATCGTTTTTCTAGGCCAGAATATTCCAAGATGCCAGTGTTCCCGAAAAAATATGGAGACGTTTTCGAGAAAAAAAATATATAAATACAGACAAAATTATTACTCGCTTAAAAAGATAGTATATATAGACAAGGATGGATACGATAAAGATGATAACACTGTTTCAAAGCATACACATGGGCAAAACCATAATCTAGTAAAAAGATTCTCTCTGACTGTCTAGGTAGGGATGACAGCGCTAATACTTTAGCAACTGAAAAGGTAAAGAAAAAAAAATGAAAGGACAAAGAAAACGTCGCCCAACTTGTGCGGAAAAATAAAAAAATTGGTTTAAAAAAGATTGGTTTCAAAAAAAGGAAATAGGAAGGATCCAGGATGAATCTGCGGAACCAAAATATGAATCTATGGAACCAAAGAGTGTATCTACGGAACCCTAGGATGAATCTACGGAACCCTAGGATGAATCTACGGAACCAAAGGATGAATCTACGGAACCAAAAGATGAATCTATGGAACCAAAGGATGAATCTGCGGAACCAAAGGATGAATCTATGGAACCAAAGGATGTATCTACGCGACCCTAGGATGAATCTACGGAACCAAAGGATGAATCTACGGAACTCTAGGATGAATCTACGGAACCAAAGGATGAACCTACGGAACTACTGCTACTACTACTACTAACAACTCACCGCAACACCAAACCGCCTTAGGCCAACACAGCTACGCACGCTCCTCCTCCACCCCAATCTATTCAAGGCCTCCCTTTTCACACCCGCCCACGAAGTTCCCATTTCCTTTAAATCTTTCTTTATGACGTCCTCCCACCCCAGGCGGGGACGACTTGCTTTCCGTTTAGCCCTAGATGGTTGGCCAAAAAGAACAATCTTCGGCAATCTGTCATCCTTCATCCGCACAACGTGCCCCAGCCACCTCAACCTTTCACTGTAGCCCTAGAAAGCGGTATTGAACCACATTTTTCGTACAGCCTATTGTCTGAAATACGGTCAGTCAGCCGGGTACCCAGAACAATCCGTAAGCAATTTCTGTGGAAAACATCTAGCAAATCTTCAGCCTCAGCTTTTTGGAGCGCCCATACTTCAGAGCCAAATTTGACCACTGTCATCACTGTAGCTTCTAATATTCTAATCTTGGTTTGCAGACTTATCTTCCTATTCTTCCAGACTTTTTTTTTAACTGTGAAAAAAAAAACAAAAAACACCCTGAGCCTTGGCTATTCTATTTTTAACATTTTCACTGCTCCCACCATCTTTACTAATAATACTACCAAGGTAAGTGAAGTTGCCCACCTGATCAATCTTTTCATTACCCAACGTCACCTTTTCATCTTCACTTATTCACCAAAGAATGAATCTATGGAACCAAAGGATGAATCTAAATTCCTGTAAATATTTATATCCTGTAAATAAAATTATTGTAAATTTTAAAATAAATTTATTTATTTCATCTCTCAGTTCAAAGTTATTATATAAAAGGCAAAACTATTTGTAGTGTTTTAGCAGCAACAATTTTACTTTTGAACTGAAATTTGAAAGAGGTAATATACCTGAAAATTTTAATTAAATTCATATATAATTTTAGTTCTCAGTTTAGAATCTTTAAAGTTATTCTGTAAAATGTAAAAATATTTATGGTGTCTTAGCACTACTACTACTACTAACGACTCACCGCGGAACCAAGCCGCCTGAGGCCAACACAGCTACGCACGCTCCTCGTCAATCCCAATCTATTCCAAGCCTCCCTTTTTACACCTTCCCATTAAGTTCTCATTTCCTTTGAATCTTCATTTATGACATTCAAACCTATTCTAGCACCCTGAACTCGTAAACCTCTGAAACTTCATTCATTTAGCTCATACTTTCATCTAGGATACTTAAATCATCACCATAATCTAAGTACAGGAAAGTTTTTCCTCCCCATTTCATTCGGTGTTCTCCCATTGCTTTTTCTGTGCTCCTTAAGACAATGTCCATCAAAATATCAAAATAATCCACATAAAAGGGGATAGAACACAGCCCTGCTTAACTCCTGATTTAATACAAAACAAGCTGCTAACCTCATTTCTTACCTTAACCGCAGCATTGTTATTCTCGTATAGAGCACTAATCACTTTAATGTATTTGTCTGTAAGTAACTGTAAGTAAGGAGGGACCCGGCTCAATGGTAACGGAAACTCTAGAAAACGGGATTTTGATACCAACAGATACATCAAAAGAATCAGATTTTAATGCTGATTTCAAATATATAAGTTTCATCGAGTTTAGTCCTACCCATCAAAAGTTACGCGCCTGAGAAAGTTTGGCTGATTTTCGAAAAAGGGGGAAAAGACCCCCTAAAAATTTTATAATCTTAATGAAAATCACACCATCGTATTCTGCGTATCAGAGAACCCTACTGCAGAGGCTTCAAGTTTCTATGTACAAAAATGTGGAATTTTGCATTTTTTGCCAGAAGAAAGATCAAGGATGCGTGTTTGTTTTTTTTTCCCAGGGGTGATCGTATCGTCCCAGTCGTCCTAGAATATCGTGGGTTGGCTCATTGGAACGAAAACTAGAAGTTCTAGTGCCCTTTTTAAGTGACCAAAAAATGGAGGGCAACTAGGCCCCCTCCAACGCACATTTTTTCCCAAAGTCACCCGATCAAAATTTTGAGATACCCATTTTGTTTAGCATGGTCGAAAATATGACAACTATATCCTTTAGAATTGCTCAATTCCTCAAAGAACCCGGGAGGATGGCTGAAAGTTGTGAACTTTACCCAGTGTTAACATATGTTATTGGGTATTAGGAAGTATAAAGACGTTTTCAGGGGGGATTTTTTCTGGTATTGGGGGGAGGTGGTGGGTTGGGGGTTATGTGGGAGGATCTTTCCATGAAGAAATTTTCATGGGGGAAGGGACATTGCTATAACGGGGGTGCCGGAGTTACAAGAATTCTTTAATAAAAGATCAGAAATTAAATAAAAAAAAAAAGTTTTTCGAATGTAACCAAGAAGCAGCATCACAACTTAAAACGAATAGAAATTATTACGTATATGATTGTGTTCGCTCCTTAGTTAATACCTCCCTCATTAATCCAAAGATTTTTTAGTACTTTCATAAGAGCTAATTATTGTAATTAACGGCCTTTGTGATTAAGGGTCATTTTTAAAAAATTGGAACAAAATTCGAAATTTAGCTTAAAGAGCAAGGTATAGACTAGGGGGCGATCTCCCTAATATACTTATTAAGAATATGAATATAGAAGTTCGTTACGTAAGTTAATTCGTAAGTTACATATATTTATTGCTAATAAAAGCGTTCGTAAATAAAATTAAACAAGTTTTGAGAAAGCCATTTAACCAAATAAAAGTAAAATTAATATGAAAATTTTTTTGTAATTATTCATGTACGGTGAGCCAAAATCAAAACCTGCATTAATTCAAAACGTCAAAAATTAAATAAAAACTTAAAACGAAAAGAAATTATTCCGTATATGAAAGGGGCTGTCCCCTTCTCAACGCCTCGCTCTTTACGTTAAAGTTTGACTCTCTCACAACTCTATTTTTTTTAAACAATAAAAAAATTTAGCGTAAAGAGCGAGGGGTTGAGGAGGGGACAGCCCCTTTCATATACGGAATGATTTCTGTATTGGTATTTCTGTATAGTATTGGTTTTGGTTTATTAGAAAGCCGTTTAGCACAAGAAAAGTAAAATTAATGTGCAAATTTTGTTTTACTTATTCAATGACGGTGAGCCAAAATAAAAGCTGCATTAACTAAAAAACGATCAGAAATTAAACAAAAAAACAAGTTTTTTAAACTGAAAGTAAGGAGCGACATTAAACTTAAAACGAACAGAAATTATTCCGTATATGAAAGAGGTTGTCCCTTCCTGAACGCCTCGTTCTTTACGCTAAAGTTTTTTATTGTTTTACAAAATAAAGTTGTATAAAAATAAAAATTATATAAAACTATAAAATTAAGACACAGCGAAAACGTCGTTTTCCAAACACATTTTAGACCGATCTGCTAAAATAAATGGCTAGAAACAGTTTGCAGACGTTCACGAAACGTTTTTATAGTCCGGGTGTCATGTGAAACAATCTTGCTTATTTCCACCAGAATAGATTGCACTATTAGCGATATCTAATAATGACAAAAAGTTATATCATTTTTTGTTAGGAGTGAAAGAAAGCTCCTTTCAAATTAGCTAGTGAAAATATTAAATAATATAGGCGACTTATGAAAATTAATTTTTTTACGGGGTGGGGGATGAGTCAAGGGTTCATTGGGTACATTCATATGCCCTTCTTTTTCAAAATTAGCCAGTGAAATATTAAACAATGTAGGCGACTTATGAGAACATTAATATTTTTAGGGGGTGGGGGTGATCCAAGGGCTCATTGGGTACAATTCTATATCTCGTCCGGAATTAAGTGCATTATTAGCGATATCTAATAATTATAAAAATTTATATCATTTTCTTAGGAGTGAAACAAAGCTCCTTTCAAAATTAGCTAGTGAAAATATTAAACAATGTAGGCGACTTATAAAAACTAATACTTTTTAGGGGGTGGGGGATGATTCAAGGGTTCATTGTGTACATTCATATGCCCTTCTTTTTCAAAATAGTGAGCTAGTGAAAATATTAAACAATTTAGGTGACTTATGAAAACTTTAATATTTTTTAGGGGGGGGGGGGAGGATTCAAGGGTTCATGGGGTACATTCTTATGCCCTTCTTTTTTCAAAATTAGCTAGTGAAAATATTAAACAATGCAGGCGACGCTGATTTCGTATGGTTTCGCTAGAAAATACCACGTCTCTAACAAACTTAACCATAGCTAGTTGAAACTGTGTATAATTTCTTCATTTTTAGTCCAGTTGCATAGCTAATAGAGGAAAATTTGAAATTTTTTCCGATTTTGTCTGGTTTCGCAAGAAAATAGCTCGTCTTTAACAAACTTAGCCATAGCTAATTGAAACTGTGTATAAATATCTTCATCTTTAGTCCAATTGCGTAGCTAATAAAGAAATATTTAACATTTCTTCAGATTTTGTGTGGTTTCGCAAGAAAATAGCTTGTCTTTAACAAACTTAACCATAGCTAATTGAAACTGTGTATGAATATCTTCATCCTTAGTCCAATTGCGTAGCTAATAAAGAAACATTTAACATTTTTCTGATTTTGTGTGGTTTCGCAAGAAAATAGCTCGTCTTTAACAAACTTACCCATAGCTAGTTGAAACTGTGTATAATTTCATCATTTTTAGTCCAATTGCGTAGCTAATAAAGGAATATTTGACATTTTTTCTTATCTTGTTTGGTTCCGGGTTGCAGTGGTAGCTAGCAACCTAGTAAGAGACGATCACGTCCAATGTTAAGATATATAAAACCCCATAACTCCTAAAAAAAGTCAAATCAAAACAAAAAGTACACCATTAGAACCACCATGTCTGAAACCCCTGTATAGGAAACTTTCTGTCATTTGGCTTGAACAGCGAGGGAAATATATTGGCTTGAAAATCAGGAAAATTGAATTTAACCACGTTATTTTCCACAAACGGCAAATTTTTTTCTTTCTTTTTCTTTTCCACAGATAGCTTGGCACTGGAACATCTTAGAGAGTGGTTCAATGGCTCATTTTAAAGGAGATCTCTAGATCTAGTGCCATTTGTACTTAATTTGTTTTTTAATAAAGTAAATTTTTTACGAAAAACTTATTTTTTATGTACAATATTGATCAATGTCGTTATAGTCGTTGGATGTAGTTAGTACATAAAGGCTCGATCATCGAATAAAGCTGAAACTAAGTAAAGGACAATTATGGCTCCATATATCCACAGTGATGTCTAAAAATACCTTAAAATTTTAAAATTTGTTTTATTTTCGGTTAGGTTCTAACTACCCGACGTGGGATCTAATATGTATTTCCAGACCAAAAAATTCAATTTTTTTATATGTCTTAATTTTCAGTTTAGAATCGCTAAAGTTATTATGTAAACTGCAAAAATATTTAGGATATCTGAGCAATAATTTTAATCTTTTCATTCAAACTAACAAAATACCTGAAAATTTGAAAATTAGTTTTATTTTTTGTTAGGTTATGGGTACTTGATACGAGACTTGAGAAATGATAATAGAATAATTATGACAGTAATAAGATGCCTTCTAAGCGAGTTATACGTAATTTAAAAAACAGTACTACGCAAAAAACAGAGATAGCATCTTGAAAAAAAGCAAATGTATTAGACCGACCAGGCGTATCGAGATACGAAAATTGATAGTGACAAACAGCGTTATTATAATGATAAAGTTTATAGACATGCAAAAATTGATAGTGGCAAACAGCGTTATTATAATGATCAAGTTTATAGACATGCAAAAATTGAGACAACCAAACAAAAGAGCAAGGAATGGTTTAATAATGACAAAGATTGCCGAAACAAACATAAGAAAAAAGTTGCTACCAGTTGCTACTGGGGTGACAAAAGCTATAATGAAAACATTAAAACCTCTACGAGGCTTTACCAAAGAACGCATAAGGACAAAGTGAAAAATTACATTCAGAAGTCCAAGAAGATGGCAGAAATGCATGCTGATCTTCATAAATTGAGGATTTATTTTACGAATATTTTACCAGGATAACGAAAAGTATTCAAAATTACAGATTAAAAGTCTCTTTGAAAGAGCGGATGCTGTTGAAAAGTTGTCTAGAAATGATCTGGCAAAACTTCATAGTAATATCCAAAAGAAATGTTTTCAGTTTAATGAAAAGCTTCCAAGCTATGGACTGGTAACATTGGTTGAGTTTATAGATGCAATGGAAAATTCTAGATAACACAGTGAATATACGGAGGCGTACTTCTTAGAAAATTCATATATTAATTTTGAAAGGAACAATTGCAGTCTATGTAGCAGCAATAAAAATATATATACAAGCATACCTATGAACAGCGAAGGAAAGCAATGTTTTTCATTTATGGCGGAAACGAACCTGTTAGGGTTATTAGTATATGTCTTTGCAAGATTCCTCCTCAAGAAAAAAGTATTTCTAACTGTGTTTTAAACAGTTTTTTTTTAGTTCTACTGAATATTTGGCAAAAAATGCTCTGTGTTGTAAAACAAGCGGTCCTGAGAAGTACAAGACAACTATTGAAAAATGCTTTGAAACTAGATCTTACAAGGAAATTATGATGGCTGAACTCACCTATAACAGTCTGAGTAAACATTCAAAAAAAAAAAAAAAATTGGGCAGCAGGATACTTGGCAATGTCATCCTGATATCTGCAAGCTCTATCCGACGGATATTGCATTATGTCAAATTCTTTTTGAAATCCTTGAAAATAATTTAGAATTAAAATTTGCAACTGACAAAATGGTAAATTTCTACCTTGACGGCTTGGATTATTGTGAAATCAACTACAGGGACACAAGAAAGCATGGGCATTCGTTGTACTGTAGCGTTAATGAGGGATGTCAGAGCCATTTGCGCTCTCTAAGGGCACTAGCTCCACATTTCCCTGTCTTGACCTGTTTCATTAATTATAGTAAAGAACGATCTCTAACCCACATTAATTGATCCGGTTTTTCAGAGGCAACGCTGTAGTGTTGCCTATAGGAAAGGCCATACGGCTCCAATGTTTTATTATTATTTATTTTTTTTCCCAGAGACACTTCATATGGAATGGGTCGTCGTAGAAGCTTCAAAGGGGGCTCATTCGATTGGAAATCGAGAGTTCTAGTGTCCCTTTTAATATTCAAAAGTTATAGGAGGGCAACTAGCCCCCCACGCCCCCCGTTCCCCCAAACCCCCTCAATCCAAAGTCTGAGACGGCGATGTTGCTGAGGCGAGTTAATATACGTATGGTACATATGTATTTGAGGAGAACACTCCCCTCCAACCCTCAAGGAAAGGGTTTTTAGGTATGCCCTGGGGGGAGATAAGGTTTTTTATAGAAGGCGTTGTCGTAGAAACTTGAAAACAGGCTCATTCGAATATAAATTAAGGAGCTAGTGACCTTTTTACTAGTCGAAAGTGATTGGAGTGTAACTAGCCTCCCCCCCTCGCCCATCATTTCCTCAAACACATTCAATCAAAATTTTCAGATAGCCATTTTGTTCAGCGTAGTTGATTTCCAGATAGAAAATATATTTTCGACGAGGACACTCCCCCACAACCCTCAGGGCAAGGGTTTTAAGTTATGCCCTGGGGGCATATAAGGTTTTTGTAGAATGCGTTGTCGTAGAAACTTCAAAACAGGCTCATTCGATTGGAAATTAAAGGGCTAGTGCCCTTTTTAATAGTCTAAAATGATTGGAGGGCAAATACCCCTCCCCCCTACGCCCATCATTCCCCTAAACACATCCAATCAAAATTTTCAGATAGCCATTTTGTTCAGCGTATTTGATTTATAAGCAGAAAATATATTTTTGAGGAGAACAATCCCCCACAACCCTCAGGGTAATGGTTTTAAGTTATGCCTTTGAAGCGTATAATGTTTTGATAGACGGCGTTGTTGTAAAAAATTCAAAAGAGGCTCATTTGGTTGGAAATCACAGGACTAGTGCCCTTTTTAATAGTTAAAAGTGATTGGAATGTAACAAGCCCCCTCCCTGCCACGCCCATCATTTCCCCTAAACACATCCAATCAAAATTTTGAGACAGCCAGTTTGTTCAGCGTAGTTGATTTCCAGATAGAAAATTTATTTTTGAGGAGTACACTTCCCCACAACTCTCAGGGCAAGGGTTTTAAGTTATGCCCTGGGGGCATATAAGGTTTTTATAGAAGGCGGTGTCGTAGAAACTTCAAAACAGGTTATTCGATTGGAAATTAAAGGGCTTGGGCCCTTTTGATTATTCAAAAGGTTTTGTAGGGAAACTAGCCCCCCCCCCCCATGCCCATTATTTCCCCAAACACATCCATTCAAAATTGTGAAATATCCATTTTGTTCAGAGTAGTTGATTTCATAATAGAAAATATGTTTTTGAAGAGAAAACTCCCCCAGAACCTTCAGGGCAAGGGTTTTAAGTTATGGTTTTTATAGAAGGTGTTGTCGTAAAAACTTTAAAAAAGGCTCATTTGATTGGAAATTCAAAAAGATAGTGCCCTTTTTAATAGTCGAAAGTGATTGGAGGGCACCCAGCCCCCCCCACCTTACGCCCATCATTCCCCCAAAGACATCCAATCAAAATTTTGAGATAGCCATTTTGTTTAGCGTAGTTGATTTTCAGATAGAAAACACGTTTTTGAGGAGGAAAATCCCCCACAACCCTCAGGGCAAGGGTTTTAAGTTATGCCCTGGGGGCATATAAGGTTTTTAAAGAAGGTGTTGTCATAGAAACTTCAAAAAAGGCTCATTCGATTGGAAATTCAAAGGGATAGTGCCCTTTTTAATAGTCAAAAGTGATTGGAGTGCAAATGGGAGGATAGGTCTGTCCAACCCCGTAATATCCTCGCATTTGCAGCGCAAATGGAAGGATAGTTCTATATACTGCTTGTTGATGGTTATCTCTTGTGTAAAGCTATTTTAGTTTTTTAGATTAATTTTCTTATGTTACTAAGTTTTAGACAATAGAAAACTAAAGGTAATAAGGGCAATAAGGTTTCGATGTTTTGTTGTTTTTAGTCGTGCACTAAGATTAGTGAAAACAGGGCCACCAACAGGAAGGTTTTGCACAGCCAGACCCGTCCGCCCACCCTTTAGGATTAAACCCGACCCCCTGATATCCTCCAATTTATAGCGCAAATTATATTAAGAAACGAACTATAGCCCAAAGTATATGAAGTAATAAAAGGAATCATTATATAGATGATTATTTTAATTATGTTCCTTAAGAAATTATCATAAGTAAAAATTTTCCATACGGAAATTGAACTCAAGCCAACTGGGTGAGAGCTATCTCAACCTCTAGACCATATAGGATATATTAAAATATCCGATTCATGAATTTGATGTTAAAGAACAAATTATAAACCTAGTTAACTGCCTGATTATTTGAGCATCGTCTCTTACTATTCCCAAGAAGAAAAAGCCGTAGACTTTATCTTGTTTGTAATTTATAATCTGGATTCAAGCGGTAGTTATAGTAAAGAACGGACTCAAGCCCAAATAAACTGAACCCTGTGTTTCATTCATATTATATTCCCTATTTTAGCTAGGATGTAAATAAAACGAGTTTCGTTTTTATCCGGGTTTCAGCAGTAGCTAGCAACCTAGTAAGAGACGATCAAGTCCAATGTTAAAAAATATAAAACCCCTTAACTCCTAAAAAAAGAGTCAGATCAAAACAAAAAGTACACCATTAGAACTGTCTTGTCCGAAACCCGTGTATAGTAAACTTTCTGTTTATTTGGCTTGAACAGCAAGGGAAATATATTGGCTTGAAAATCAAGAAAAGTGGCGGCTACTACAACATTCTGCCTAAACGGCATATTTTTTTCCACAGATAGCTTGGCACTGGAACATCGTAGAGAGTTGTTCAATGGCTCATTTTAAAGGAAATTTATTGGGTTAAAAATCTTTGGTAACTAAAATAAATTATTTCTAAAAGGGAGAAATTATTTCTAAATTATTTCTAAAAGATATTTGATTTTTGTACATAAATCATAATCATATGCCAGCGGTAAGATTTGAACCCACGCCTCCGAAGAGACTGGTGGCTAATAGCAGTGCCTTGGACCACTCGGCCACGCTGCCTCCCATAACTATATATGTGAATCCGGGTTGGAACAGTAGCTAGTTACAGTAAAGAACAAACTTCCAGCCCATAGTAACTAAAATAAGACTATGATTTCATGTTAAAGATTGATCAATTATGTCATAATCGCAGTTTGTAACCATGTCGTCTGTTACTATTCCGATTAAGAAAAAGCCATAGGCTTTTTCCTGTTTGTAATACAGCAAGGATTTCAATAGAGGGATGACAACAATATTACATAAAGGACCGATATAGTTTATCATAAATGGTGTTTGTTATAGTAAAGAACGACCCCTTGCCTATATAAATTTTATACGCCACTTAATTATAGTATAGGTTAGTAATTCCACAGATAGCTAGGCAGTGGAGCACCGTAAAGATCTCGGTTGCCGCGGTAACTGGCAACCCAGTAAGAGACGATCACGTCCAATGTTAAGAAATATAAAACCCCATAACTCCTAAAAAAAGATTCAGATCAAAACAAGAAGTACACTATTAGAACCGCCTTGTCCAAAACTTCTGTATAGAATTTACAATAAAGAACGAACTCTTGCCTATACAAAATTGTATAGTGGGATATAAGGATCGATCATAAATGGTGTTAATCAACAGGATCTCATGTAGTAGTTATTAAAAGATTTAAAATAAAGAACGAACTCTAGCTTATACTAACTGAAACGTTTAGCATGAAGAGCAACTTCAGAGATTGGTGAATTATATTTTATCCGCGTTGCAGTGGTAGCTAGCAACCCAGTAAGAGACGATCACGTCCAATGTTAAGAAATATAAAACCCCATAACTCCTAAAAAAAGATTCAGATCAAAACAAGAAGTACACTATTAGAACCGCCTTGTCCAAAACTTCTGTATAGAATTTACAATAAAGAACGAACTCTTGCCTATACAAAATTGTATAGTGGGATATAAGGATCGATCATAAATGGTGTTAATCAACAGGATCTCATGTAGTAGTTATTAAAAGATTTAAAATAAAGAACGAACTCTAGCTTATACTAACTGAAACGTTTAGCATAAAGAGCAACTTCAGAGATTGGTGAATTATATTTTATCCGCGTTGCAGTGGTAGCTAGCAACCTAGTAAGAGACGATCACGTCCAAAGTTAAGAAATATAAAGAGCTTTTAATTTACGTTTGAATGAGCCCTCTCACGACATTCTTGGACTACTGTATCTATACTATAACCCCTCAAAAAAAAAAAAAAAAACAACAACAAATAAACACGCATCCGTGACCTTCTTCTGGCAAAAAATACAAAATTCTACATTTTTGCAGATAGGAGCTTGAAACATCTACAGTTTGATTTTCTGTTGCGCTGAATCTGATTGTCTGATTTTCATTAAGATACTACCACTGTTAGGGGGTAATTCCCCCTGGTTTCAAAAATAGGTTACATAAAGGATCGATTAGTTATAAATGGGAATTATGTAAGTTTTACAATAAAGAACGAACTCTAGCCTATATGAACTGAAATAATGAGTCACTATATGACATATTGTGGTTGCAGCGGTATCCGAGTTGCAGCGTTAGCTAGAAACCTAGTAAGAAACAATCACGTCCAATACTAAGAAATATAATTAAACAGTTTGTGGTAACGAACTGTATAATAAGAGCGACTCGTCTCAATAGTAACCGAAACTCTAAAAAACGGAATTTTAATCCGGGTTGACGCGGTAGCTAGCAATCCGGGTTGCAGCAGCAGCTAGCAACCTAGTAAAAGACGATCACTTCCAATGTTAAGAAATATAAAAACCCATAATTCCTAAGAAAAAGTCAGATCAAAACAAAAAGTATACCATTAGAACTGCCTTGTCCGAAACCCCTGTATAGAAAACTTTCTGTCATTTGGCTTGAACAGCAAGGGAAATATATTGGCTTGAAAATCAAGAAAAGTGGCGGCTACTACAACATTCTGCCTAAACGGCATATTTTTTTCTTTCTTCTTTCTTTTCCACAGATAGCTTGGCACTGGAACATCGTAGAGAGCTGTACAATGGTCCATTTATAGGAAATTAATTGGATTAAAAATCTTTTGTAACTAAAATAAATTATTTCTAAAAGATTATAGTATAATTTAGTAATTCAACAGATAGCTTGGCACTGGAACATCGTAGAGATCCGGATTGCAGCGGTAGCTAGCAACCCAGTAAGAGACGATCACGTCCAATGTTAAGAAATATAAAACCCCATAACTCCTAAAAAAAGATTCAGATCAAAACAAGAAGTACAATATTAGAACCGCCTTGTCCAAAACTTATATATAGCAAACTTACCGTCCTTTGGCTTGAATAACAAAGAAAATATATTGACTTGAAAATCAAGAAAATTGACTTTAACCACGTTATTCTCCACAAACGGCATCTTTTTTTATTTCTTCTTTTCCACAGATATCTTGGCACTGGAACATCGCAGAGAGTTGTTCAATGGCTCATCCGGGTTGCAGCGGTAGCTAGCAACCTAGTAAGAGACGATCACGTCCAATGTTAAGAAATATAAAAACCCATAGTTCCTAAAAAAGGAGTCAGATCAAAACAAAAAGTACACCATTAGAACCGGCTTGTCCGAAACCCCTGTACTTTCTGTCCCTTGGCTTGAACAGCAAGGGAAATATATTGGCTTGAAAATCAAGAAAAGTGGCAGCTACTACAACATTCTGCCTAAACGGGATATTTTTTTCTTTATTCTTTTCCACAGATAGCTTGGCACTGGAACATCGTAGAGAGTTGTTCAATGGCTCATTTTAAAGGAAATCTCTAGATCTAGCAACTTTTCAATTAATTATTTTTTACGAAAAACTTAATTTTTTATATACAATATTGACCAATGACGTCATAGTCGTTGGATGTAGTTAGTATTACATAATCCGGGTTGCAGCGGTAGCTAGCAACCTAGTAAAAGACGATCACGTTCAATGTTAAGAAATATAAAAACCCATAGTTCCTAACAAAGGAGTCAGATCAAAACAAAAAGTACACCATTAGAACCGCCTTGTCCGAAACCCCTGTATAGGAGACTTTCTGTCCCTTGGCTTGAACAGCAAGGGAAATATATTGGCTTGAAAATCAAGAAAAGTGGCAGCTACTACAACATTCTGCCTAAAACAGGATATTTTTTTCTTTCTTTTTTTCTTTTTTCTTTTCCACAGACATCTTGGCACTGGAACATCGTAGAGGGTTGTTCAATAGCTCATTTTAAAGGAAATTAATTGGGTTAAAATCTTTTGTAACTAAAATAAATTATTTCTAAAAGAGAATAAATTTTTCCACCAAAAACTGCATTTTTGATGTCTTTTCACACTGCAGTCTTTCAAACATAATCGTATACCAGCTGTAAGATTTGAACCCACGCCTCCGAAGAGACTGGTGGCTAACACCAGTGCCTTGGACCACTCGGCCAGGCTGCCTCTCATAAATAACTATATATGTGAATCTGGGTTGCAGCAGTAGCTAGCAATCTAGTAAGAGTTATAATAAAGATCGAACTCTTCCCTGTACTAACTTGCATACGCAACTTCACTATAGTTAAGATTACAGTATTTATATTATACATCATTATAAATTATTAAAGGTTCAAATGTTCGAAGATTATAGAGTTAAAAATTTTCCCACACCGGGAATCGAACCCGAGCCTGTTAAGTGAAAGTTAACTATCCTAGCCACTAGACCATATGGAACCATAAAGAAGTATGATTTAAGAGCCATTTGCATATTATTATTTCACCATACCAATTATAATAAGGCCAAAACAAAATCGTCGACTTGCAACCTTACTTTTGACACATTAGTTAAATCTTCATCAGGCTTAAAAAATATTTCGCTAGTTTTACATGAAAGAACGAACCTTAGCCCATAGTAGCAGAAATAAGAATATCTAGGTTGCAGCGGTAGCTAGCAACCTATTACATAATCCGTGTTTAAGTGGTAGCTAGCAACCTAGTAAGAAACGCCAAATTAAAAGATGATCATGAGAAGAACAAACAATTGCTTATCCGGGTTGCAGCGGTAGCTAGCAACCTAGTAAGAGACGATCACGTCCAATGTTAAGAAATATAAGAACCCATAGTTCCTAAAAAAGGAGTCAGTTCAAATTCAAAAGTACACCATTAGAACCGCCTTGTCCGAAACCCCTGTATAGGAAACTTTCTGTCCCTTGGCTTGAACAGCAAGGGAAATATATTGGCTTGAAAATCAAGAAAAGTGGCAGCTACTACAACATTCTGCCTAAACGGGATATTTTTTTTTCTTTTTTTCTTTTCCACAGATAGCTTGGCACTGGAACATCGTAGAGGGTTGTTCAATAGCTCATTTTAAAGGAAATTAATTGGGTTAAAAACCTTTTGTAACTAAAATAAATTATTTCTAAAAGAGAATAAATTTTTTCACCAAAAACTGCATTTTTGTTGTCTTTTCACACTGCAGTCTTTCAAACATAATCGTATATCAGCGGTAAGATTTGAACCCACGCCTCCGAAGAGACTGGTGGCTAACACCAGTGCCTTGGACCAGTCGGCCAGGCTGCCTCTCATAAATAACTATATATGTGAATCTGGGTTGCAGCAGTAGCTAGCAATCTAGTAAGAGTTATAATAAAGATCGAACTCTTCCCTGTACTAACTTGCATACGCAACTTCACTATAGTTAAGATTACAGTATTTATATTATACATCATTATAAATTATTAAAGGTTCAAATGTTCGAAGATTATAGAGTTAAAAATTTTCCCACACCGGGAATCGAACCCGAGCCTGATTAGTGAAAGTTAACTATCCTAGCCACTAGACCATATGGAACTGCAAAGAAGTATGATTTAAGAGCCATTTGCATATTATTATTTCACCATACCAATTATAATAAGGCCCAAACAAAATCGTCGACTTGCAACCTTACTTTTGACACATTAGTTAAATCTTCATCAGGCTTAAAAAATGTTTTGCTAGTTTTACATGAAAGACCGAACCTTAGCCCATAGTAGCAGAAATAAGAATATCTAGTTTGCAGCGGTATAGAAATATAAAAATATAAGAAATATAAAAACCCATAGTTCCTAAAAAAGGAGTCAGTTCAAATTCAAAAGTACACCATTAGAACCGCCTTGTCCAAAACCCCTGTATAGGAAACTTTCAGTCCCTTGGCTTGAATAGCAAGGGAAATATATTGGCTTGAAAATCAAAAAAAGTGGCAGCTACTACAACATTCTGCCTTAACGGGATATTTTTTATTCTTTTCCACAGATAGCTTGGCACTGGAACATCGTAGAGAGTTGTTCAATGGCTCATTTTATAGGAAATTAATTGGGTTAAAAATCTATAGTAACTAAAATAAATTATTTCTAAAAGAGAATAAATTTTTCCACCAAAAACTGCATTTTTGATGTTTCCGGGTTGCAGCGGTAGCTAGCAGCCTAGTAAGAGACGATCACGTCCAATGTTAAGAAATATAAAAACCCATAGTTCCTAACAGAGGAGTCAGATCAAAACAAAAAGTACACCATTAGAACCGCCTTGTCCGAAACCCCTGTATAGTAAACTTTCTGTCCCTTGGCTTGAACAGCAAGGGAAATATATTGGCTTGAAAATCAAGAAAAGTGGCAGCTACTACAACATTCTGCCTAAACGGGATATTTTTTTCTTTTTTTTTTCTTTTTTCTTCTTTTCCCGAGATAGCTTGGCACTGGAACATCGTAGAGAGTTTTTCAGTAGCTCATTTTAAAGGAAATTAATTAAGTTAAAGATCTATAGTAACTAAAATAAATTATTTCTAAAAGAGAATAAATTTTTACACCAAAATACATTTTTGATGTCTTTTCACACTGCAGTATTTCAAACATTATACCAGCGGTAAGATTTGAACCCACGCCTCCGAAGAGACTGGTGGCTAACACCAGTGTCTTGGACCACTCGTCCAGGCTGCCTCTCATAAATAATATATATGTGAATCTGGGTTGCAGCAGTAGCTAGCAACCTAGTAAGAGACGATCAGTCCCATGCTAAAAAATATAAAAACCCAAAACTCCTAGACATAGAGTCAGATCAAAATAAAAGTACATCATTAGAATTACCTTGTCTGAAACCCTAATATATAAATAATGAATGCCGTCATAACTTTATATTAGAGCTATGACGTGAATAGAAAAACACAAAATTATGTTGTGGTTTCTGAAGACGTCATGAAATACTATCATTGCGCCATGACGTCATCAGGAAATAAAATCATTACGTCGTGAAGTCATAATTACTAAATAAGAAGCGTCAGATCTCTAAATGTTCTTATTCATAATTAGATAATGGTTAGATCAAAGGAAGCTGCAAGCAAGTTAAAAAAACAGTCCTACACAAACCACAAAGATAGTATCTTGAAAAAAGAAAAGCAAAAGTATTCAACCGACCACGCGTATTGAGATGCGAAAATTGATAGTGACAAACAGCTTTATTATAATGATGTAGTTTATATCCGGGTTGCAGCGGTAGCTAGCAACCTAGTAAGAGACGATCACGTCCAATGTTAAGAAATATAAAAACCCATAGTTCTTAAAAAAAGAGTCAGATCAAAACAAAAAGTACACCATTAGAACCGCCTTGTCCGAAACCCCTGCATAGTAAAATTTCTGTCCCTTGGCTTGAACAGCAAGGGAAATATATTGGCTTGAAAATCAAGAAAAGTGGCAGCTACTACAACATTCTGCCTAAATGGTATATTTTTTTCTTTTTTTTTTTATTTTTTATTTTCCACAGATTGCTTGGCACTGGAACATCGTAAAGGGTTTTTAAATAGCGCATTTTAAAGGAAATTAATTGGGTTAAAAATCTATAGTAACTAAAATAAATTATTTCGAAAAGAGAATAAATTTTTCCACCAAAAACTGCATTTTTGATGTCTTTTCACACTGCAGTCTTTCAAACATAATCGTATACCAGCGGTAAGAATTGAACCCACGCCTCTGAAGAGACTGGTGGCTAACACCAGTGCCTTGGACCACTCGGCCAGGCTGCCTCTCATAAATAAATATATATGTGAATTTGGGTTGCAGCAGTAGCTAGCAACCTAGTAATAGACGATCAGTCCAATGCTAAGAAATATAAAAACCCAAAACTCCTAAAAATAGAGTCAGATCAAAACAAAAGTACATCATTAGAAATACCTTGTCTGAAACCCTACTAGATAAATAATGAACGTCATCATAGTTTTATATTAGAGTTATGACGTGAATAGATCCGGGTTGCAGCGGTAGCTAGCAACCTAGTAAGAGACGATCACGTCCAATGTTAAGAAATATAAAAACCCATAGTTCTTAAAAAAAGAGTCAGATCAAAACAAAAAGTACACCATTAGAACCGCCTTGTCCGAAACCCCTGCATAGTAAAATTTCTGTCCCTTGGCTTGAACAGCAAGGGAAATATATTGGCTTGAAAATCAAGAAAAGTGGCAGCTACTACAACATTCTGCCTAAACGGGATATTTTTTTCTTTTTTTTTTCTTTTTTTTTTATTTTTTATTTTCCACAGATATCTTGGCACTGGAAAATCGTAAAGGGTTTTTCAATAGCGCATTTTAAATGAAATTAATTGGGTTAAAAATCTATAGTAACTAAAATAAATTATTTCTAAAAGAGAATAAATTTTTCCACCAAAAACTGCATTTTTGATGTCTTTTCACACTGCAGTCTTTCAAACATAATCGTATACCAGCGGTAAGAATTGAACCCACGCCTCTGAAGAGACTGGTGGCTAACACCAGTGCCTTGGACCACTCGGCCAGGCTGCCTCTCATAAATAAATATATATGTGAATTTGGGTTGCAGCAGTAGCTAGCAACCTAGTAATAGACGATCAGTCCAATGCTAAGAAATATAAAAACCCAAAACTCCTAAAAATAGAGTCAGATCAAAACAAAAGTACATCATTAGAAATACCTTGTCTGAAACCCTACTAGATAAATAATGAACGTCATCATAGTTTTATATTAGAGCTATGACGTGAATAGATTATAATAAAGAACGACCTCTTGCCTATACTAAATTTTATAGGCCACTTAACTATAGTATAGGCTAGTGCAGTTATATTTAAGGTCAATATATTAAAATTTTCCACTTAAAGACGGTCATTGGAATAAAAACCCAATACATACATTTGATTTAGTTAGCTACTTGATTGTTTGAGACTAGTCTCTTACTATTTCAAAGAAGAAAAAGCCGTAGGCTTTTTCCTGTTTGTTCACATAAAAGACCGATATAACTTATCATAAATCCGGGTTGCAGCGGTAGCTAGCAACCTAGTAAGAGACGATCACGTCCAATGTTAAGAAATATAAAAACCCATAGTTCCTAACAAAGGAGTCAGATCAAAACAAAAAGTACACCATTAGAACCACCTTGTCCGAAACCCCTATATAGGAAACTTTCTGTCCCTTGGCTTGAACAGCAAGGGAAATATATTGGCTTGAAAATCAAGAAAATTGACTTTAACCACGTTATTCTCCCCAAACGGGATATTTTTTTCTCTTTTCTTTTTTCTTTTCCACAGATAGCTTCGCACTGGAACATCGTAGAGGGTTGTTCAATAGCTCATTTTAAAGGAAATTAATTGGGTTAAAAATCTATAGTAACTAAAATAAATTATTTCTAAAAGAGAATAAATTTTCCCACCAAAAACTGCATTTTTGATGTCTTTTCAAACTGCAGTTTTTCAAACATAATCGTATACCAGCGGTAAGATTTGAACCCACGCCTCCGAAGAGACTGGTGGCTAACACCAGTGCCTTGGACCACTCGGCCAGGCTGCCTCTTATAATTTAGGTTGCAGCAGTACCTAGCAACCTAGTAAGAGACGATCAGTCCCATGCTAAGAAATATAAAAACCCAAAACTCCTAAAAATAGAGTAAGATCAAAACAAAAGTACATCATTAGAACTACCTTGTCTGAAACCCTAGTAGATAAATAATGAATGTCGTCATAGCTTTATATTAGAGCTATGACGTGAATAGAAAAACACGAAATTATATTGTTGTTTCTGATGACGTCATGAAATAATATCATTGCGCCATGACGTCAATAAAATCATTACGCCTTGACGTCATAATTACTACTTAAGAACAACAAAGATGTAAATTATCTCATTCTTGATTAGAATAATGGTTAGATAGAAGCAAGCTATACGCAATTAGAAAAAACAGTACTACACAAACAACAGAGATAGTATCTTGAAAAGAGAAAAGCAAAGGTATTCAACCGACCACGCGTATCGAGATGCGAAAATTGATAGTGACAAACAGCGTTATTATAATGATGTAGTTTATAGACATGCAAAAATTGAGACAGCCAAACAAAAGTTCAAGGAGAGTTATCACAATGATGAAGATTACCGCATCAAATATAAGAAAAACCAAAAGCAAAGGTATTCAACCGTCAAGGTGTATCGAGAAGTAAATCCGGGTTGCAGCGTTAGCTAGCAACCTAGTAAGAGACGATCACGTCCAATGTTAAGAAATATAAGAACCCCTAACTCCTGAGAAAAGAGTCAGATCAAAACAAAAATTACACCATTAGAACCACCTTGTCCAAAACCCCTATTAAGGAAACTTATCACTCTTTGGCTTGAATAACAAAGAAAATATATTGGCTTGAAAATGAAGAAAATTGACTTTAACCACGTTATTCTCCACAAACGGGATATTTTTTTCTTTCCGCTTGATTTTTCTCCTCAACTAGCTGGGCACTGGAAAATCATAGAGAGCTGTATAAAAGCTCATTTTAAAGGAAATTGCAACATCTAGTCACTTTTGTAATTAAAAATAAAATACTTTTTAAATTATAATCAATTTTGTCAAAAAAATTGAATTTTTGATGTATTTTCATACTGCAGTCTTTTCAAAGATATTTGAATTTTCTACATTGGACTTAGTTAGCTACTTGATTGTTTGAGTTTCGTCTCTTACTATTTAAAAGAAGAAAAAGCCGTAGGCTTTTTCCTGTTTGTATTTATAGTTAAAAAACGAACTCAAGTCCAAAGAAACTGAACACTGTGGTTCATTCATATTATCTTCATTATTTTAGCTAGAATGTAAATAAACAAGTTTCTTTTTTAAATTTTAAATTGAAAAGATAGTGCTTTTAATTCAACATATTAAAAGTTCTTCCCGACGGGGAATCGAACCCCCTTCTCGCAAGTAAAAAGTGGGCATACTTACCATTAGACTATCGATGACTTATAAAATAAAAATTACATATAAGATATGATAATAATTTTTTAATCCGGGTTACATAAAGGCTCGATCATTGAATTTTTACATTAAAGAACGAACTTTAGTCCATAGTTTATATTAAAGGACGATCATTAGAAAAGCACAACATTGCATATATTGGACTGGGTTAGTTTTTCAGTTTAGAATCGCTAAAGTTTTTCCGGGTTGCAGCGTTAGCTAGCAACCTAGTAAGAGACGATCACGTCCAATGTTAAGAAATATAAGAACCCCTAACTCCTGAGAAAAGAGTCAGATCAAAACAAAAATTACACCATTAGAACCACCTTGTACAAAACCCCTATTAAGGAAACTTATCACTCTTTGGCTTGAATAACAAAGAAAATATTTTGGCTCGAAAATCAAGAAAATTGACTTTAACCACGCTATTCTCCACAAACGGGATATTTTTTTCTTTCCGCTTGATTTTTCTCCTCAACTAGCTGGGCACTGAAAAATCATAGAGAGCTGTATAATAGGTCATTTTAAAGGAAATTGCAACATCTAGTCACTTTTGTAATTAAAAATAAAATACTTTTTAAAGTAGAATCAATTTTGTCAAAAAAAAAATGCATTTTTGATGTATTTCCATACTGCAGTCTTTTCAAAGATCCGGGTTGCAGCGGTAGCTAGCAACCTAGTAAGAGACGATCACGTCCAATGTTAAGAAATATAAAACCCCTAACTCCTAGAAAAATAGTCAGATCAAAACAAAAAGTACACCATTAGAACCGCCTTGTCCGAAATCCCTATACAGGAAACTTACCACCCTTTGGCTTGAATAACAAAGAAAATATATTGGCTTGAAAATCAAGAAAACTGACTTTAACCACGTTATTCTGCACAAACGGGATATTGTTTTCTTTCTTTTGTTTCCAGAGATAGCTTGGCACTGGAACATCGTAGAGAGTTGTTCAATGGCTCATTTTAAAGCAAATCTCTAGATCTAGCGCCTTTTGCACTTAATTTTTTTTATTAATTATTTTTCACGAAAAACTTAATTTTGTGTATACAATATTGATCAATGACGTCATAGTCGTTGGATGTAGTACATAAAGGCTCGATCATCGAATTTAAGCTGAAACTAAGTAAAGGACAATTATGCCTCCATATATTCACAGTGATGTATAAGATTTCCCATTACATCTGTAAACTGTTCCACAGTTGCCGGTCCATACCTTGGAAGCTTTTCACTAAACATGCAACATTTCTTTTGGATATTACTATGAAGTTTTGCGAAAGCATCTCTAGCTGACTTTTCAACAAAATCTATTCTTTCAGAGATAATTTTAATCTTTAATTTTGAATATTTTTCGTAATCCCGGTAAAACATTCGTAAAATTTTTCTCAGTTTACAAAGATCAGCCTGTGCGTTCTTTGCAGCTTGTGTAAACTGCAAAAATATCCATGGTATCCGAGCAATAGTTTGAATATTTCAATACAAGCTGGAAAAATACCTTAAAATGTGAAAATTAGTTTTATTTTTGGTTAGGTTCTAACTACCCGATGTGGGATTGACTATGTATTTTCAGACCAAAAAATTACATTTTTTAATATATATTTTATTTTTCAGTTTAGAATCGCTAAAGTTATTATGTAAACTGCAAAAATATTTATGATATCTGAGCAATAATTTTAATCTTTTCATTCAAACTAACAAAATACCTGAAAATTCAAAAATTAGTTGTATTTTTTGTTAGGTTATGGATACCTGATACGAGTTATAAGAAGTGTTAATTAGATGAAAATATTATTTCTTGTTTTGTAATAAGATGCCTTCTAAGCGAGTTATTATACGTAATTTAAAAAAACAGTACTATACAAAAAACAGAGACAACATCTTGGAAAGAAAAAAGCAAAGGTATTGAACTGACAAGGCGTATCGAGAAGTAATAATTGAGAGAGCAAAACAAAACAGCAAGATGTGTTATCACAATGATGAAGATTACAGACATGCGAAAATTGATACAGCCAAACAAAAGAGTAAGGAACGGTATGATAATGATGAAGATTACCGAAACAAACATAAGAAAAAAGTTGCTACCAGAATAATGGGTAGATACTGGGGTGACAAAAGCTATAATGAAAAAATTAAATTCTCTGCGAGGTTGTACCGAAGAACGCATAAGGACAAAGGGAAAAATTACATTCAGAAATACAAGAAGATGGCAAAAATGCAGGCTGATCTTTGTAAATTGAGAAACATTTTACGCATGTTTTATCGGGATCACGAAAAGTATTCAAAATTACAGATTAAAATTCTCTTTGAAAGAGCGGATGCTGTTGAAAAGTCGGCTAGAAATTCTTTGGCAAAGCTTCATAGAAATATCCAAAAGAAATGTTGTCAGTTTAACGAAAAGCTTCCAAGGTATGGATTGGCAACTGCGGAACAGTTTATAGATGATTTGGAAAATGTTCGACAACACAGTGAATATACGGAGGCGTACTTCTTAGAAAATTCGTATATTAATTTTGGAAGGAGTAATTGCAGTTTATGTAGCAGCAATAAAAATATATATACAAGCATACCTATCAACTGCGAAGGAAAAGCAATGTTTTTCAATTATGGCGAAAACGAGCCTGTTAGGGTTATTAGTAAATGTGTTTGTAAGACTAATGATTTAGAACAAATTCCTGGAACACCGACTCAAGAAAAAAGCATTTCTAACTGTGTTTTAAACAGTTCGTTTAGTTCTACTGAATATTTGGCAAAAAATTCTCTGTGTAGTAGAACAAACTGTCCTGAAAAGTACGAGACAACTATTGAAAAATGCTCTAAAACTAGATCTGACAAGGAAATTATGATGGCTGAAGTCACCTATAACAATCTGAGTAAACATTCAAAACCAAAAATTGGGCAGCAGGTTACTTGGCAATGTCACCCTGATATCTGCAAGCTCTATCCGACGGATATTGAATTATGTCAAATTCTTTTTGATATCCTTGAAAATAATATAGCATTAAAATTTTCAACTGACAAAGTGGTTAATTTCTACCTTGGCGGCTTGGATTATTGTGAAATCAATTACAGGGACACAAGAAAGCATGGGCATTCGTTATACTGTAGCCCAAATGAGGGATGTCAGAGCTATTTGCGTTCTCTAAGGGCACTAGCTCCACATTTTCCTGTCTTGAACTGTTTCATTAATAGCGTATATAAGGCAGTATCAAAATGTAAGATTATTCAACATATTAATCTACTAAAAGTCGAGGGCTCGTACAAGGAACTAAGCCATTACATAGAAGAAGTGTCAAGTAGACTCTGTCGTAATAATAGTCAAGACTTCATTTACGGTGATAGCAATATTAGAGTTTCTGTGGATGAAAATACAATAATACAATTATTTGGTGAGAGCCTTGATAAGGTAGCTAACATCAGAGATGTATACGGTACCCCACAATGCATTGTGACAGTTGTGAGCAGATAAAGACAAAATACCAATTGAAGAGTCTAAGATCCCTTTCAAATAAGAAAGGTTTTGATGTAATGATGGCCAAGATTTTAGAACACCTACAACAGGACATACCCAAAGATGACAGAGAACAACTAATTCAATGTACAGGTTGGAAAGAGGATGTCATAGATTCATTCTTTTTCTGTGATTACTGTGCTGGGAAAATGTTGAAAAGTCAGGAGAATGTCCGATCAGTATTAAATAACCTTCATATAGACTGTACACCGGAATGTATAAAGTGTTTAAATAATTTTGAAATGGCAATGATTCGATTTGTAATGCCTTGTCTTACGATCGTCAGATTAGGGCAAGTAACTGCATTGAAGAGACCTAGAACAGAACTTGTTGACGCTCTTAAGGGGAGAATAGTATATCTACCTGTTGATGTGCAAGCAAATGCAGATATTCAGCCTGAAAAACTTCTTAACATTGATAGTTTTGTAATCATTGTCAATGGCCAGCCTGCTTAAAACAAGAATGTTTGGACTTTACTTATAGATTTGGGAAAAGTCCATGAAGCACTGTCGTGGTTAAGAGAGAACAACAGTCTCTATAAAACAATACACGCATACAACCTAGAAGATTTAAATAAAATACTTGAAGCACGTCTTGCTGAAAAAGCGGTTGGTGTTGATAATTTACCTGAAATACCGGAAGCTGCAATCCTTCAGAAACTGACAGAAAGCGCAAAATCTACATTGGTTGAACATTTTTCTGTCCAGCCTCTCAATTCAGCGGTTCCAAAAGACTTCATAGAAGATTTTAAGCAAATGAAAGATCTTGGTACTGACCAATTTCAAATCAAGAAACTGAAAGGTGAGAGCGAAGACTTATTTCAGGAAGAACTTGATCTAAAAGTGTTTCCAAATCTTTTCCAGAAAGGCAAATATGGCTTGCGTGACAAGGCAAGACCATTTCGGATTAGGAATGCAGAATATTTTAAATCAAGGCTTCTTAGCAGACATACTAAGTTTCGTCTTGACAAACACTTTCTTTTTCACAGCTTCCAATTGCAAGAATTCTCTTACATGTGTAATAGCGTCGGTCATATGTTGCGGACTGGGAAACCAAATCAAAATGCTCGTCAATTTATAGACAGGCTTCATTCCCGTGATGGAGGGATGGAAGCGACATTGTTTTCTGTTCAATCAAAAATCAGAGGATCTCAACAGTATTTTCAATCTCTTTCCTATAAAGTAAAGTCAATTATTGAGCAATTGGGTCCACCGACTTTGTTTCTGACAGTTTCATGTGCTGAGTGGTACTCTCCTGAATTTATTGACTATTTATGGACTGTCCATAAGAACATACCTGGTGTAGCAAAAATGACCCCAGCAGAGTTGACGTGTCTAGATCCAATTGCAGTTTCCATGCACTTTGACAAAAAATGGACACCTATATTTAATGAGCTAATATGTTCAAAGACAAATCCTTTGTTTGGTAAAATTAAGGATCATTTCTGGCGTATCGAGTATCAGAAACGAGGTGCGCCTCATGTACACTGTGTGTTGTGGATTGAAGATGCTCCTATTATTGGGAAATCAACAGCGTCTGAAGTGATTCAGTATATCAATAGTATTATAACTTGTGAAATACCAAATAGATTGACTAGTCCAACTCTTCACAAACTGGTCAAAGACCATCAAGTGCACCGCTGTAATAAATACTGTCAAACAAAGTATAAGAGAAAAAGAGGAAGATGGGTTACGTATTGTAAGTTTGGCTTTCCTCGTCCAACAAAGGAACGAACAGAATTATATGACATCCTTGACTGCTTGGCTCATGGTACAAACCGTAAAAAGCCAAGAAAAAGAATATATCATCTGCTTCGAAGAGATGACGAGCGTTATATAAATTATAATAAAGAACGAATATTTTACCGATTATCTACTAATAACCATATATGACGTAATAAGTGACATGATGTAATATCTAAAACCTATTGTGTACTAATAACCATAAATGACTTAATGAGAGACGTGAAGTAAAAATTAATTTTTAGTTTATTTTCGTTTTAAGTTCAGAATCGCTAAAGTTATAAACTACAAAAATATTTATGGTGTCTGAACAATAGTTTTAATATTTTAATTTGGACTAGAAAAATACCTGAAAATTTAAAATTTACAGTAAAGAAAAATCTCTCTCCCATAGTAACTGATATGTTACATTAAAGGACGATCATTGGAATAAAAATATAATAAAGATCGAACTCTTCCCTATACTAACTTGCATACGCAACTTCACTATAGTTAAGATTACTGGATTTATATTTTTACATTAAAAGACGATCACTGAAATAACAAACCATTCCATACATTGGACTTAGTTAGCTACTCGATTGTTTGAGTTTCGTCTCTTACTATTTAAAAGAAGAAAAAGCCGTAGGCTTTTTCCTGTTTGTATTTATAGTTAAAAAGTGAACTCAAGTCCAAAGAAACTGAACACTGTGGTTCATTCATATTATCTCCATTATTTTAGCTAGAATGTAAATAAACATGTTTCTTTTTTAAATTTTAAATTGAAAAGATAGTGCTTTTAATTCAACATATTAAAGTTATATTAAAGGACGATCATTAGAAATTACATAAAGGACCGATATAACTTATCAAAAATGGTGTTTGTCAATTATTATTAGAGTAAAGAACATCCGGGTTGCAGCAGTAGCTAGCAACCTAGTAAGAAACGATCACGTCCAATGCTAAGAAATATAAAAATTCATAAGTCCTAAAAAAAATATAATAAAGAAACTAAAGAAAATTAAACAAGATCTGTCCTTATATCGCAAAAAAATATTAAAAAGCCTGTCAGATGAGAAAAACTCCTGTTCTCATTCTAGTGTCATGGAATCTACCACCTTGGATAGGAATGCACATTTTGACATACGGGTTGCAGCGGTAGCTAGCAACCTAGTAAGAGACAATCACGTCCAATGTTAAGAAATATAAAAACCCATAGTTCCTAGCAAAGGAGTCAGATCAAAACAAAAAGTACACCATTAGAACCGCCTTGTCCGAAACCCCTGCATAGTAAAGTTTCTGTCCCTTGGCTTTAACAGCAAGGGAAATATATTGGCTTGAAAATCAAGAAAAGTGGCTGCTAACTACGATATTCTGCCTAAACGGGATATTTTTTTCTTTTTTTCTTTTTCTTTTTCTTTTCCACAGATAGCTTGGCACTGGAACATCGTAAAGGGTTGTTCAATAGCGCATTTTAAAGGAAATTAATTGGGTTAAAAATCTATAGTCACTAAAATAAATTATTTCTAAAAGAGAATAAATTTTTCCACCAAAAACTGCATTTTTGATGTCTTTTCACACTACAGTCTTTCAAACGTAATCGTATACCAACGGTAAGATTTGAACCCACGCCTCTGAAGAGACTGGTGGCTAACACCAGTGCCTTGGACCACTCGGCCAGGTTGCCTCTCATAAATAAATATATATGTGAATTTTGGTTGCAGCAGTAGCTAGCAACCTAGTAATAGACGATCGAGTTCAATGCTAAGAAATATAAACTAACCCAAAACTTCGTAAAAATAGAGTACAGATCAAAAACAAAAGCTACATGCATTAGTAACTGACCTATGTCTGAAACCCTACGTAGATACATAATGAATCGTCATCATAGTATTTCATATTAGAAAAAGCTATAGACGTGAATAGAGTGACGTCATGATATAGTATATAAGCGAATTCCAGTCAAAACTGAAATCATCCTGCTCATAATCTTGAATTTTAGTAATGAATGGTTTATGATCGAAGCAAGCTCATGACTATGCTAAATTTGATAGCAATTAGTTATAGTACTAGGCTAGCAATTCAACAGAACTAGTATCTTGAACAGAGAACAACGCAGATAGGTATTCAACCGACTCAGGCGTATCGAGTTACAGTAAAGGACTTGATAGAGTTCAAAACAAATGGTATTCAACCGACCAGGCGTATCTGTAGAATTGTCATTTTTACATTAAAAGACGATCACTGAAATAACAAACCATTCCATACATCAAGTAGTTAGCTACTTGATTGTTTGAGCATTGTCTCTTACTGTTTAAAAGAAGAAAAAGCCGTAGGCTTTTTCCTGTTTGTATTTATAGTTAAAAAACGAACTCAAGTCCAAAGAAACTGAACCCTGTGGTTCATTCATATTATCTTCATTATTTTAGTTAGAATGTAAATAAACAAGTTTCTTTTTTAAATTTTCAATTGAAAAGATAGTGCTTTTAATTCAACATATTAAAAGTTCTCCCCGACGGTGAATCGAAGCCCCTTCTCCCAAGTAACAAGTGGGCATGCTTACCATTAGACTATCGAAGACTTATAAAATAAAAGTTACATATAAGATATGATAATAATTTTTTAATCATGGTTGCAGCGGTAGCTAGCAACCTAGTAAGAGACGATCACGTCCAATGTTAAGAAATATAAAAACCCATAGCTCCAAAAAAAGTAGTCGGATCCGGGTTGCAGCGGTAGCTAGCAATCCGGGTTGCAGCGGTAGCTAGCAACCTAGTAAGAGACGATCACGTCCAATGTTAAGAAATATAAAAACCCATAGTTCCTAACAGAGGAGTCAGATCAAAACAAAAAGTACACCATTAGAACTGCCTTGTCCAAAACCCCTGTATAGGAAACTTTCTGTCCCTTGGCTTGAACAGAAAGGGAAATATATTTGCTTGAAAATCAGGAAAAGTGGCAGCTACTACAACTGTCTGCCTAAACAAGATATTTTTTTCTTTTTTTCTTTTCCACAGATAGCTTGGCACTGGAACATCGTAGAGGGTTGTTCAATAGCTCATTCTAAAGGAAATTAATTGGGTTAAAAATCTATAGTAACTAAAATAAGTTATTTCTAAAAGAGAATAAATTTTTCCACCAAAAACTGCATTTTTGATGTCTTTTCACACTGCAGTCTTTCAAACATAATCGTATACCAGCGGTAAGATTTGAACCCACGCCTCCAAAGAGACTGTTGGCTAACACCAGTGTCTTGGACCACTCGGCCAGGCTGCCTCTTATAATTTGGGTTGCAGCAGTAGCTAGCAACCTAGTAAGAGACGATCAGTCCCATGCTAAGAAATATAAAAACCCAAAACTCCTAAAAATAGAGTAAGATCAACACAAAAGTACATCATTAGAACTACCTTGTCTGAAACCCTACTAGATAAATATTGAATGTTGTCATAGATTTATATTAGAGCAATGACGTGAATAGAAAAACACGAAATTATGTTGTGGTTCCTGAAGACGTAATGAAATAATATCATAGCGCCATGACTTCATCATGAAATAAAATCATTACGCCGTGACGTCATAATTAATACTTAAGAACTACAAAGATGAAAATGGTCTCATTCGTGAATTACATAATGGTTAGATCAAAGCAAGCTGCACGCAAGCTAAAAAAACAGTACTACACAGACAACAGAGATAGTATCTTGAAAAGAGAAAAGCAAAGGTATTCAACCGACCAGGCGTATCGAGAAGTAAAAATTGAGAGCCAAACAAAAGATCAAGGAGCCTTATCACAATGATGAAGATTACCGAATCAAATATAAGAAAAAAGAAAAGCAAAGGTATTCAACCGTCCAGATGTATCGACAAGTAAAAATTGAGACAGCCAAACAAAAGATCAAGGAGCGTTATCACAATGATAAACTTTATAGAGAAGCAACAATTGAGACAGCCAAACAAAAGAGCAAGGAACGGTATGATAACGATATAGATTACCGAAACAAATATAAGAAAAAAGTTGCTACCAGAATAATGGGTAGATACTGGGGTGACAAAAGCTATAATGAAAAAATTAAATTCTCTGCGAGGTTGTACCGAAGAACGCATAAGGACAAAGGGAAAAATTACATTCAGAAATACAAGAATATGGCAAAAATGCAGGCTGATCTTCGTAAATTGAAAAAAATTTTACGCATGTTTTACCAGGATCACGAAAAGTATTCAAAATTACAGATTAAAATTCTCTTTGAAAGAGTGGATGCTGTTGAAAAGTCGGCTAGAAATGCTTTGGCAAAGCTTCATAGTAATATCCAAAAGAAATGTTGTCAGTTTAATGAAAAGCTTCCAAGGTATGGACTGGAAACTGCGGAACAGTTTATAGATGCAATGGAAAATGTTCGACAACACAGTGAATATACAGAGGCGTACTTCTTAGAAAATTCGTATATTAATTTTGGAAGGAGCAATTGCAGTTTATGTAGCAGCAATAAAAATATATATACAAGCATACCTATCAACAACGAAGGAAAATTATAATAAAGAACGACCTCTTACCTATATACTAAATTTTATACGCCACTTAATTATAGTATAGGTTAGTAATTCAACAGATAGCATGGCACTGGAACATTGTAGAGAGTTGTTCAATGGCTCATTTTGAAGGAAATTAATGGGGTTAAAATACTTTTGTAAGTAAAACAATTATTTTTATTACATTAAGAAATTTTATATGTTCCTTAAGAAATCATCATAAGTAAACATTTCCCATACAGAAATTGAACTCAAGCCTACTGGGTGAGAGCTATCCCAACCTCTAGACCATATAGGATACACTAAATATATTAAAGAACGAACTATTGCCCTTAGTAAATGATAAATTTTCTAGTGAATGTAGTTAAGTATATTAAAAGAAGATCATTAGAATACCAAACCATTGCATATACTAGACTTAGTTAGCTGCCTGATTCTTTCAGGTTTGTCTCGTACTATTCCAAATAAGTAAAAGCCGTAAGATTTTTCCTGTTTGTAATCAGGGTTTTTATCAAAGAGTTCTTGGTAAAGAACTGTATAGTAAGAGTGACTCGTCTCAATAGTTTACTAATAGGAACCCTAACCTTGGGCGACGATAAACGTCACAAGTCTCACCTACAACACTTCCCTTTATCTCACCAAGTGTATAATCATCTATACTTTACTACACACAGGTCATCCTGACGTTAGGATCAAAAGGTTATACGAAGGGATTCCAAGGAATCTGAAGGTTCATTGGGAGCAGTTATAGAGCAGTGCTTTAAACATATTAAATAAAAAATAACAAGTCTTTTTCAACTGAAAGTAAAAAGCAACATTAAAACTTAAAACAAACAGAAATTATTGTATATATGAGTGCAAAACAAAGTGGCTATCTAAAAATTTTGATTGGACAATTTTGGGAAAAAACAAGGCATGGGAGGATGCCTAGTTGCCCACTAATCTTTTTAGCAACTAGAACTTTTAATTTCCGTTTGAATCAACCCTCTTCCGATTTTCAGGGACCACTGGGTCAAACCACTGGTTCGATATTATCAACCCTGAAAAAAAAAAAAAAAAAAAAAAATCTGTGATCTTTCTTCTGGCCAAAAATACAACACACCACATTTTTGCAGATAGGAGCTTGAAACCTCTACAGTAGGGATTTCTTTGATACGTTAATTATACTGGTGTGATTTTCACCAAGATTCTATGACTTTTAGGGGGTGTTCCCCTCTTTTTCAAAAATCAGGCAAATTTTCTCTGGCTCGTTACGTTTGATGGGTAATAAAAAACTTAATGAAACTTATATATTTGAAGTCTGCATAATAAGTTGATTCTTTTGATATATCCAGGTGGTATCAAAATTTCGTTTTTTTAGGTTACTACTGAGCCATGTCACTCCTTATTGCTTACAGTTCGTTACCATGAACTGTTTAATATAGATGAGAAATGAACAAATTTTTGAATTAAAATCAAGTTGCCATCCATTCATGGCTAATAGTTGAGGGAGAGGCACAGATGGCATAAGCCTTTTTCAAGAATGTATAAAAATGATGTCATTTCCACTTGTTGATAGATAGTCTATCATCCATCCATCCATCTTAGGGCAGAAATAAGGTAGATAGTCATAGAACTTAAGGGATGATCCATATTTTTGGATTGACTGATGATGAACAATGTTGACTGGACTTGTATGCAAAAAGGGGGAGGAGGGCTGAATTTGCTTTGATTTACAGGTGAACAAGCAACCAAAGCCTAGTAGACTTCCCTGGTAAAAGTCTTGGGAGGACTACCGTGTTCTAGAATTGAGACTTGACCACAAGTCCCCTGGACTTGCAGTTGAATGGGGAAGTCTATAGTTTTCCAAGTGTTTTGGTAAATGGCACGGACAAACGGCAGGAGTAGATGACTCAAATTGGACAAATACTTGTGTGTTAGCTTTTGGAGAGCTCTGTGCTAGCCTCAGGTGGGCTGGAGCTGCAATGAGCCCACAACATTCCTTTTATTGCGAAAACAGAGGTTGTCAACAAGAAACCTTAATTTTAGAAGCATAAGCATTGTGATAAAATTTGAATTTAAATGTAAAGAATACAAATTTGATGCAGATTTTAGCAAGTTTTCTACCTTTTGAAGCAAACTAACTAGTTGGTTAGAGCAAATATACCCAATTGAGACTTAATTTTATAAGTTTTGTTAACAAAAGTTAAGCTCCATTGTAAAGAGCAAGGAATTGAAAGATGTCAGCTTCATCCCATTTTTAGGATGATCCAAAGAATGATATGCAACCAAGCATAATTTAATTAGAGTAAAATTGAAGCCAAGAAAAGCATAAAAGGTTAAATCCAAAAATAAAACAGGCATTGAACTATCAGCAGTATTAAAGTAAAATTCCCCTTTGGAACTAACTGTAGTAGCAGTAAAAGTACTCCTTTATCTCTCAACAGTCTTGTTGCCCTGAACTAAAAACTATGATTATACCGAAGGAAGCCATTGCACTCACAGTAAGAGAAACAATTCCACCTGACGAAACAGGTGCGTTGTCCACGACTCTTCGAAAATTGCCTAATACAACAACACTCAAAAGTGCACTGTCTGCTTTCCAAGTACCTGTCGAAGGGGTAGCCAATTTCGAGAATGGAGCTGATATACCAGCTATAGCAAAAGAGAGTGAAAGTTCAGATAATGATCAGGACATGAATACACCAATGAAAGATCGTAAAACAGATTTTGATGCGTTATCTGTTGTTCCAAAAGATAGAAATCCAGCTGAAAGTTTGACTCCTATACCGAAGGAAGCCATTGCACTCACAGTAAGAGAAACAATTCAACCTGACGAAACAGGTGCGTTGTCTACGACTCTATTAAAAAGCAATCCAAATTCAGTGACAAACAAGGCTAGAATTGTCGTTGGTAGAAATTTGGCAGAAGAAAAGCAAAACTATTTTAACCTAGAAAAAAGAATTGATGAGCTAGAAGAGCATCTTATAGATAAGATAGGTGAGAATTATGTAATTTTGCTTGAAATTAACCAAAAACTTGAAGCTATTATATTAGACAGGGACAAAAATAAAGCAACAGTTCCTGATAAAACAGCCAAAGAAAGATGAAGACAAAGAACGTAAGAGAAAACAGGCAAAGACGGATGAAGATTTAAAAGAAAGCGACTTAATAGACAATGGAAATAAAACAGAAAACCAAAGCGTAAGAAATTCTTTTGTAACATCTCCTTGGTTTATTTTTGTCTTGATAGTTATAATTCTTCTCATACTATGTATTTTGGGCATAATATCAAGATTCATATATAGAAAATTTAAAACAAGTGAAGATTCTCCTGAAGATTCTCCTGAAGATTCTTCACTTTTTTAAAACAAGTGAAGATTCTCCGTTTTTTATGGATGGGATGGTTGTTTAACTGCAGAAGAGGCTCAGTCTTTCTCTCTTAAAACGACTATGTCAATATAAAACGACCAGAAATTAATCAAAAACACTTTTTGCCCAAAATGAGTTTTTCCATAAAATAGTAAAGAACTTCGTTAAACCAAAAATTTAAAAAATAGAATCAAATAATCTACTAAGCATTCAACTACCAAAAATAAGTATTAATATATAAATGAAACCCAAAACAAACAGAAATTTAAAACAGTCAAACTCAAATCGAACAGAAATTAATCTGAGTAGGGTTCTAAACCCTATGAATTCTAAGAGACAGAATATAATTTGTACTTTACTGAAAAAAAAAATTTAATGAATTTACTGAAAAAATGTGCATTGTTTAACATAAATATGCTGATATTTATTCCTTAAAATTTGAAATAATTTTTGATTTTTTAAAGTTATAAAAGTGAAAATATTTAAAAGAATGTTTTAAGTAAAGAAGGGTTAACTTCTGTTTTTTTATATTGACATAGTCTTTTTCAGGGAGAAAGACTGAGCCTCTTCTGAAGTTAAACAACCATCCCCTCCATGCAATATACATATGCTGATATTTATTCCCTAAAATTTTATTTAATTTTTTGTTTCTTAAAGTTATAAAAGTGAAGAGATTTAAAAGAATTTTTAAGTAAAGTAAAAATTATATTCTGGCTTTTAGAAATCATAGGGTGAGAACCCTACTCAGATTAATTTCTGGTCGTTTTGAGTTTGACTTATTTTAATTTCTATTTGTTTTGGGTTTCATTTATTTATTAATACTGATTTGTGGTATTTGTATGCATGGTAGATTATTTGATTCTAGTTTTATTAATTTTTGGTTTAATTGAGTTCTTTACTTTTTTTGAAAAACTTATTTTGTGCAAAAAGTGTTTTTAATTAATTTCTGGTCGTTTTATATTTACATATTATTTTTCAGGGAGAAAGACTGAGCCTCTTCTGCAGTTAAACAACCATCCCTTCCATAAAAACCTTTAGTACCCTCTGTGCATAACTTACAACCCTTGCCCCTAATCTCTGGGTTTTGTTTCAACCCCAAAAGCCTTGTTATGTGATATTTAGACTACTTTGAATAGAATGGCTATCTCATTAATTTTTATGAGACGCATTTCGGGACAATATGACGTGTGTGTACGGGGAAGAGGGTAGCTGCCCTCTGATCACTTTGACTCTTAAAAAGGCCTCTAGAGCGTCTGATTATCAATCCAATGAGCCCCCTTTGACGTTTATATGACCACTCTTGCTATAAAAACCCTATATGTCGCCAGGGCAGAACTTACAACCCTTCCCCTGAGGGCTGGGGGGATTTGTTATCCTCAAAGACATAATTTCCAGACCTTTCTGATAGGCTTAACAAAATGGCTATATGGAAATTTTGATTGGAAGTGTCTGAAAAAATGATAGGCATGTAGGCAGACATTTGCCCTCTGATCACTTTCGACTAATAAAAAAGGCACTAGTCCTCTCAATTTCCAATCAAATGAGCCATTTGAAGCTTCTACGACAAAAATTTCTTAGAAAACGTTTAATTCCCTAAAGGTATAACTTACGACCCTTGTCCTGAGGGCTATGAGGGGGGGGGGGGGGGTGTCATCCTCAAAGGCATAATTTCCAGACCTTTCAACTACGTTGAAAAAAATGGCTACCTGGAAATTTTTAATGGATGTGTTTGGGGAAATGGTAAGCGTGAGAGAGGGTTAGTTACCCTCCAATCACTTTCGATTATGAAAAAAGGGCACCAGCCATCTCAATTTCTAATTCAATGAGCCCCTTTTGAAGTTTTTACAACAACGCTATCCATAAAAACCTTATATGCCCCCTCGGCATAACTTACAACCTTTGCCCTGGGGGATCTCGGGGGTTTGTCATCCTCAAATACATAATTTCCAGAGCTTTCAGCTACGTTAAGCAAAATCGCTATCTCAAAACTTTATTGAATGTGTTTGGGGAAATGGTGGGCGTGAGAGGAGGGTTATTGCTATCCATTCACTTTCGACTATTAAAAAGGGCACTAGCCCTTTCAATTTCCAATCAAATGGACCCTTTTTGAAGTTTCTACGACGAAACTTTCTATAAAAAACATATATGCCCCCAGGGCATAACTTACAACACTTGCCCTGAGGGTCTTGGGGGAGGGGTGTAATCCTCAAAGACCTAATCTCTAGAACTGTCATTTACGTTGAACAAAATGAATATCTCAAAATTTTGATTGGATGTATTTGGGGAAATGGTGGGCGTTAGAGGGGGGGTAGTTGTTTCTTAATCACCTTCGAATATTAAAAAGGGCTCTAGCATTTTCAATTTCCAATCGAATGAGCCCTTTTTGAAGTTTTTGTGACAACTCCTTCTATAAAAACTTCATATGCCCCCAGGGCACAACTTACAACCCGTGCCCTGAGAGCTGTTGGGGGGGGGGATTGACATCCTCAAAGACGTAATTTCCAGAACTCTCAACCACGTTGAAAAAAAATGGCTATCTCAAAATTTTGATTGTATGTGTTTGGAAAAATGGTGGGCGTGAGAGGGGGGTTAGTTGTCCTTCAATTACTTTCGACTATTAAAACGGGCACTAGCCACTTCAATTTCCAATCGAATAAGCCCTTTTTGAAGTATCTACAACAACGCTTTCTATAAACACCTTATATGCCCCCAGGGTATAACTTACAACCCTTGCCCTGAGGGCTGTTAGGGAAGAATTGTCATCCTTAAAGACCTAATTTCCAAAACTTTCAACTACGTTGAACAAAATGGCTATCTCAAAATTTGATTGGACCTGTTTGGGGAAAAGGTGGTTGTGAGAGGGGGGTTAGTTGCCCTCAAATCACTTTCGGCTATTAAAAAGAGCATTAGCTCTTTGACTTTCCAATCGAATGAGTCCTTTTCGAAGATTCTACGACAAAGCCTCCAATAAAAACATTATATGCCCCCAGGGCATAACTTATAACCCTTGCCCTGAAGACTCTGGGGGGGGGGGGAGTTTCCTGCTTAAGGATATCATTTCCAAAACTTTCACCTATATTGAAAAAGAATGCTATATAAAAATTTTGACTGGATGGGCTTGGGGAAATGGTGGGCGTGGAAGGGGGGTTTGTTGCCTTCCGTTTACGTTCTGTAAATAAAAAGGACGTTGACCATTCCAGTTGCCAATCGATTGAAACCATTGTGAAATTTCTAAGACAACGCTATCTATGAAAACCTTATATGCGCCAAGGGCATAACTTATAACCCTTGTCCTGAGGGCTGTGGCGGGGGGGGGGGGGGTTGTCGTCCTCAAAGACCTAAGGTTCAAAACCTTCAACTATTTTGAACAAAATAACTATCTCACAATTTTAATTGGATGTGTTTGGGGGAAAGGTGGGCGTAAAAGGGGGGCTAGTTGCCCTCCAATCACTTTCGACAATTAAAAAGGGCAATAGCTTTTTTAATTTCCAATCGAATGAGCTTTTTTTGAAGTTTCTACGACAATACTTTCTATAAAAAATCTTATATGCCCCCAGGGCATAACTTACAACCCTTGCCCTGCGGGTTGTGAGGGAGTTTCCTCCAAAAAACATAATTTTTATCTGGAAATCAACTACGCTGAACAAAATGGCTCAAAATTCTGATTGGAAGTGTTTGGGGAAATGGTGGGAGTAAAAGGGGTGTTATTTGCCTTCCAATCACTTTCAACTACTAAAAAGGGCACAAGCCACTCTAATTTCCAATCGAATGAACCCTTTTCGAAGTTTCTACGACAACTCCTTCGATACGAAGTGCCCTGGTCTAAAGTGCCTGGGTAAAAAAAAATATAATACATTGTGCCAACATCGTTCTTTATTTAGGCAGCGCTATTGCGCTGTCTATGATATTTTTCAGTCACCCTCAGTTGGGGGGCCTTAGTATTCAATTTACATAAACGGTAAACATGGAGCACTGCATGAAAACCCAAATGATGCAAGGATTTTAGCCGAGCAAAGTCAGTCACAGACCCCACAGACACTCCCAAACCCTTTTACCTCCTAGTGCTAATACTAAAGCATAAAAATATGAGTATTTTTCACCTTGTTTTGACTGAAATCATATGAATATGTTGTTTTTAATGTGAACGGCTGGAAGACCAGAAACAAGCCTTAAGTCACTTTCTTAGGAGTGGAAAGTGATTGGAGGGAAACCCCTTCTTAGACCTTCTTTTCCACTAATGCATCTGATAAAATTTTGAGATAGCCATTTTGTTGAAAATAGTTCAAAGATCAGATAACAAAACTCCGTGGTTGAAACAGCCCCCCCCCCCCAGAGACCGGGTGCATGTGTTGAAAGTTGTACCTCGGTGGTATATAAGGTTCTTATGGAAGGAATGTCTTCTAAACTTCTGAAGAGGTTTATTTGATTGGAATTTGAAAGTTCGAGTCCCAATTTTAAGAGTCAAAAATAATAAGATGGTAATTAGATCCCCCACGCCCTCTATTTCCCAAATGAATTCGATCAAAATTTTTAGATAGTCATTCTGTTCAAAATAGTCCATGTATAATATAACAATGCTCTGGGGTTGACACAGCAGTGCGAAGCTTCTGGGTCAAGAGTTGTGGGTTTTTTCTCCAGTGGCATATAAGGTTTATGAACGGGGGTAATCGTATAAGCTTTGGAGGAGGCTCATTCGATTGGAAATCGAAAGTTCTTGTTCCCCATTTTAAGAGCCGAAAATGATCAGAAGGCAACATCCCCCTCCCCACAACTTCCTTTCCCCAAATGTATCCGGTTGAAAATTTGAGATAGACATTGTGCTCAAAATAGTCCAAAGATTATATAACAATGTCCCTGGGGTTGATACAACCCCCAGAACCCTGGGGCAAGTGTTGTAGTTTATGTCCCGGGGGTATATAAGAATTAATTTGGTTATTAAGTTGGAACTTTCAAAGAATGCTAAAAGGGAAATATCTTCTGACCAAAAGGCAATATGTGCACGTTACTACTAATACTTCAATCACCGATACATTCTCTACTATTTACTAATGCTTCAGCTACTGCTTCTATTGCAACAAATTGTAAAGGCAATACGTTAATACTTCTGCTGCTAATAGTACTACCTGCTATTACTAATAATACTGCTACTAGTAATACCAGGGGTGTAGCTCCAGCATTTTTATTGGGGGGAACAAGGAGGTCCACCTTCGGATAGTCAATGAGCAAAGACTATTCTCTAGGGGAAAGCAGGGGCGGTTCTGGCCTAATCAATTTGCTTATACTTACAGTAAGTAATAATTATTATTATATAATTATTACAGTAAGTAATTAATTATCTTACTGCTAATTACGACCTCTACTTTATTTTAATAAAAAAAAATTTAATACAAAATGATCATAAATGTTAGATTATTTATTTCAAATTGGCTTCTTCAAAACTTTCAGCACCTAGGACGAGTGCCACTTCGACCCTTCTTCTCTAAAAGCACCTGTGGGGAAAGGAGTGTTTGTTGAGAGCTGGACAAAGCTGGTTTTTACGGAACTGGTTAAGGAACATAAACTTTGGCCATCTTACATCGCTGACCCGAAGGACGCGCCTATTCTAAATGGATAATTTACAGAATACGTAGTAGCCCGGCTGTCCCGGTCCCAGGACCACATGAACAGTCTTTCAGCCCCAAAGAGAAGACAGAAAGCCTCGTCTACTGGTGGTCAAGCTCAAGAAAAATTCGTCAGATTGCTTCCAAAAGCGAAAAAAGATAGTAAAGTGCACCCAAAACCTTAGAAGTTTTGCTGACAACTTCACGAAATCGAATATTTTCATAAGCCCTGATCTTACACCAATGCAAAGAGCTAATCAAGCTGCAAAGCGTCAAGCTAGAAGGTTGGAAAACCCGCAAAATCACTTGAGAAACACACAAGGACAGTCTAGAATCCCAGGAGACCCTACTGAAAAGATACAACTAAACTGACGTCAGAGAAACCGAAGAAAAACTGAGAAAAAAACAATCAAATGTATTTATTTCAACGCTGACTCGCTTTTCAATATACTCTCAGAAACAAAATAATTAATCAGGAAGCAAAACCCGGGTCTTTTTGCTATAGTCGAAGTGAAGCCGAAAAATTGCAGATACCTACCGACACTGGCCGAATTTAAACTGGATGGCTACACTACCACTGCCTTAAACCTGGAAGATGAAAGTGGCAGAGGAATAATATACTACTGTTCCGAAGAATTCTCAGCTCAGCGCGTTTCCTTCGGAAACTCTAACCCTCACGAACGCCTTTGGATCAAGCTACCTATCCCGAGCGGCAACAGCATAGTTGTAGGGGTAACCTACCGAAGTCCCAACAGCTCTTTGTACAATGACCAGGCGATATGCTCCACAATCTCCTCTGTAGCAAGTGAGCAAGATTTGAACCCTGCAATTGTCGGTGACTTTAACTTACCAAGGTTGACTGGCAACAACGCTACACTAGCATTTTGACGCATGGACCTACACCTCTCTACATGGAAACGTTTAACAAAAACTATCTCGAACAGCTGATAGATGAGCCCACGACGGTGCGTGGCAGCGACACCCCAAGCCTCTTAGATCTCCTCCTCGTGAGTTATATTAGTATGGTAGATAATATCGAAGTGCTAGCACCAGTTGGAAAATCTGATCATGCCGTTATAGCATTTGACATCAAAGCCAAACCACAAGCGAAATCACCAGCTCAGCAGAAGCGCAACTATTACAAGGGAAATTATCAAGCGATGAGACAAGACCTCCAAAATATTGACTGGGAAGAAATGTTCAAGGACCAAGACTCACCTTTATAATTACTATATAATTACTATATAAGAAACGTCAAAACTGTAAATGGTCTCATTCATGAATACATAATGGCTAGATCAAAGCAAGCTACACGCAAGTTAAAAAAACAGTACTACAAAAAATCCGCGTTGCAGTGGTAGCTAGCAACCTAGTAAGAGACGATCACGTCCAAAGTTAAGAAATATAAAGAGCTTTTAATTTACGTTCGAATGAGCCCTCCCACGACATTCTTGGACTACTGGATCTATACGATAATCCCTGAAAAAAAAAACAAAAAAAAACAACAACAAATAAACACGCATCCGTGACCTTCTTCTGGCAAAAAATACAAATTCTACATTTTTGCAGATAGGTGCTTGAAACATCTACAGTTTGATTTTCTGTTGCGCTGAATCTTATATTCTGATTTTCATTAAGATACTATCACTGTTAGGGGGTAATTCCCCCTGGTTTCAAAAATAGGTTACATAAAGGATCGATTAGTTATAAATGGGAATTATGTAAGTTTTACAATAAAGAACGAACTCTAGCCTATATGAACTGAAATAATGAGTCACTATATGACGTATTGTGGTTGCAGCGGTATCCGAGTTGCAGCGTTAGCTAGAAACCTAGTAAGAAACAATCACATCCAATACTAAGAAATATAATTAAACAGTTTGTGGTAATAGTAATAGTTTTTCGTCTCAATAGTAACCGAAACTCTAAAAAACGGAATTTTAATCCGGGTTGACGCGGTAGCTAGCAATCCGGGTCGCAGCAGTAGCTAGCAACCTAGTAAAAGACGATCACTTCCAACGTTAAGAAATATAAAAACCCATAATTCCTAAGAAAAAGTCAGATCAAAACAAAAAGTATAACATTAGAACTGCCTTGTCCGAAACCCCTGTATAGAAAACTTTCTGTCATTTGGCTTGAACAGCAAGGGAAATATATTGGCTTGAAAATCAAGATAAGTGGCGGATACTACAACATTCTGCCTAAACGGCATATTTTTTTCTTTCTTCTTTCTTTCTTTTCCTCAGATAGCTTGGCACTGGAACATCGTAGAGTGTTGTTCAATGGATCATTTTAAAGGAAATTTATTGGATTAAAAATCTTTTGTTACTAAAATAAATTATTTCTAAAAGACTATAGTATAATTTAGTAATTCAACAGATAGCTTGGCACTGGAACATCATAGAGATCCGGATTGCAGCGGTAGCTAGCAACCCAGTAAGAGACGATCACGTCCAATGTTAAGAAATAAAAAAACCCATAACTCCTAAAAAAAGATTCAGATCAAAACAAGAAGTACACTTTTAGAACCGCCTTGTCCAAAACTTCTATATAGCAAACTTACCGTCCTTTGGCTTGAATAACAAAGAAAATATATTGGCTTGAAAATCAAGAAAATTGACTTTAACCACGTTATTCTCCACAAACGGCATCTTTTTTTATTTCTTCTTTTCCACAGATATCTTGGCACTGGAACATCGCAGAGAGTTTTTCAATGGCTCATTACAGTAAAGAACGAACCTTAGCCCATAGTAACAGAAATAAGAATATCTAGGTTGCAGCGGTAGCTAGCTACCTATTAATTACATAATCTGGGTTGCAGTGGTAGCTAGCAACCAAGTAAGAAACGACAAATTAAAAGATGATCATTAGAAGAACAAACCAAAGTTAGCTTATATTAGACTTAGTTAGCTGCCTGATTCTTCGAGGTTCGTCTCTTACTATTCCAAAGAAGAAAAAGCCATAGGATTTTTTCCTGCTTGTAATAATATATTAAAAGATAACCATATGTGACGTAATAAGTGAATGCAATATTTATACAAGTTCATCTTTCGACAAGATAGTTTTATTTTATATTGATATCCGGGTTGCAGCGGTAGCTAGCAACCTAGTAAGAGACGATCACGCCCCATAGTAAAAATTAAAGTAACCCATAACTCCTGGAAAAAGATTTAGATCAAAACAAGAAGTATACTATTAGAACTGCCTTGTCCAAAACATTTATATAGCCAACTCACCGTCCCTTGGCTTGAATAACAAGGAAAATATGTTGACTCGAAAATTAAGAAAATTGACTTTAACCACGATATTCTCCACAAACGGCATCGTTTTTCTTCGCTTGATTTTCCTCCTCAGCTAGCTTGGCATTGAAAAATTATAGAGAGCTGTATAATGGCTCATTTTAAAGAAAATTGCTACATCTAGTGCCTTTTATAATTAAAAATAAAACATTTTTTAACGTAAAACCAATTATGTAAAAAAAACAGCATTTTTGATGTATTTTCATACTGCAATCTTTTCAAAGATAGCTGTTCGTATCCTTGGAAAAAAATCTTATTTTTCAACTGAAACCAGAATAATTCCTGAAAATTTTAATAAAATAATTACAGTAAAGGACGAACTATAGGCCATAGTTACTGGAATCTGGGTTGCGGCGGTAGCTAACAACCTAGTAAGAGACGATCACGTCCAATGTTAAGAAATATAAATATCCATACCTCCTAAATAAAAAGTCAGATCAAAACAAAAAGTACACCATTAGAACCGCCATGTCTGAAACCCCTGTATGGGAAACTTTCTGTCATTTGGCTTTAACAGCAAGGGAAATATATTGGCTTGAAAATTAAGAAAAGTGAAAGCTAATGCAGCATTCTGCCTAAGCGGCATCTTTTTTATTTCTTTTTCTGGGTTGCAGGAGTAGCTAGCAACCTAGTAAGAAACGATCACGTCCAATGTTAAGAAATATAAAAACCCATAACTCCAAAAAAAGTCAACTCAAAACAAAAAGTACACTATTAGAATCACCATGTCTGAAACCCATGTATAGGAAACTTTCTGTCATTTGGCTTGGACAGCAAGGGAAATATATTGGCTTGAAAATCAAGAAAAGTGGCAGCTACTACTGCATTCGGCCTAAACGGCATCTTTTTTCTTTCTTCTTTCTCTTCCACAGATAGCTGGGCATTGGAACATCGTAAAGAGTTGTTCAATGGCTCATTTTAAAGAAAATCTCTAGATCTAGTGCCATTTGTACTTATTAAAAAAAAGAATCAATTTCTTACGAAAAACTTATTTTTTACATACAATATTAATCAATGACGTCATAGTCGTTGGATGTAGTTAGAAATGAAATGTTCAAGGACCAAGACTCACCTGACAAACTCTATGACATTTTCCTGTCGGTCATAAAAGAAGCTAAACGGGGACACATTCCGCTGATCAGACGTCACTCGCGGGTAGCATTGTCGAGCGAAACAAGATCATAAAAGAAAAATAAGAAGCTTGGGAGAAAATGAAATCGAAACTAAAAAATAAGCTTCCTGCTGACTCGAAAAGGGCGGGCTATCGAAAAGCTTCGAACAAAGTTCGAAGAGTCAATCGTTTTGATGCAAATGAAATGGAACAAAAACTGGCCAACAGCCTGAAGAAAATCCAAAATGCTTCTAGAGATACGTCAACTCAAACCGTAAGAACGGAGGTGGTTAACAATTATATTCCAGAAATCGTTGGATAAAGGTAAACTGCCAAGTGTCTGGAAGAGAGCAGTCATGTCACCTATCTTCAAATCTGGCAAAAGGGAGATCCCGTCAAATTACCGTCCGATCAGTCTCACTAGTATTCCCTGCAAGATTCTCGAGTCTGTAATATCAGACCATATTCTTGTCTGTGTTAAAAGCAAACGAATTCATACTGATAAACAGTTTGGTTTTCTTAAAAAATGATCTGCGGAAATTCAGATGCTCTACGCAGTGGAAGACTTGGAAGACCTCTCTTGATAAGGGACTTGAAATAGATGTTATCTACATGTATCTCCAGAAAGATTTCGACAAAGTGCCCCATAAACGTTTACTTCTCAAGCTTGCAAAATATGGCCTGGTTGGGGGGCAAATACTTGCCTGGATAAAAAATTTTCTAACGGGGTGCAAGCAAGTCATTGCTTTAGAAGGTCAGATAAGCCAAATAGAATTTGACGTTATCAGTGGTGTCCCACAGGGATCTATTCTAGGTCCCCTTCTGTTCAACCTTGATATAGACGACCTAGTTGATGATATTAACTCAACAATTCTGCTGTACGCGGTTGACACCAAGCTATATCGTATGATCATGTCACCTGAAGACTCTGCAAAAATCCAAGAAGATCTTGACCCTATTAGGGTCTGGATGAAGACTTGGCTGATGGAAATTAATATCCCGATTAGCCACCACTTGACCCTAGGAGCTGAATGTTCATCTGCATCATACAGCATTGGGCCCACACCACTTGCTCAAAGCAAGATCGAAAGAGGTTTAGGTATCATGGTTGACCACAAGTTGACCTTTCCGGACCACTATGAATTGACCATAAAACAGGCTACGCGGGTATCAGAGCTGATCAGAAGAACATTAAAGTGTCTCAAAATAGAAATGATCGCGACCCTCATCAAGTTGCTAGTCCACCCAATTCTCGAATATGGTCATTGCACAGTTCATCAATCCCTGAACAAGCATATTGATGCACTGGAAGCAACTCAAAGGTGGATGACGAAGGTCTTCACAAGTCTGAAAGACCTCCCATACGAACAACGTCTTCGCCTGCTTCACCTACCAGCACTCCCACACACATTTCTAAGGGGTGATATGATCGAGCTGTATAAGTCATAGCATGTCATAGCATCCATAGTAGTCATAGCATTATAGCATCATAGCAGTCATAGCATTGTCATAGCATGGCTGCTATGACAACGTCCCCGAAGAAGCTCTTCTGTTCTTTAAAGAAAATCATCTACGTGGCCATCCTTTAAAGCTTAAAACTGAAAGGCTCTACAAAGATGTAGACAAATGGGCCTTTCGAAACCGAGTCGTCGACACCTGGAACTCCCCACCCGAAGAAACCGTTCTGGCACCTTCCATCAGCTCTTTCAAGAACTCGTTTGACAAGATATACGAGAGTCGTATGCACGACTTCGGTAACTTTAGAACATTTATCTAAATTTTAGTATTGTTTTTTTTCCTATTTTGTTTTAGGCTCTGGCCTACGTTTTGCATTATATTATTATAGCATATGGAAAGAATCTTATAATAAAATAAAGACGATTGATCCAAGCATAAATTTCATACAAGGACTTGACGTGTTTACTAGTATTGCGCCAAACTCGTGGTTGATTATTGACGATTTAGCTGAATCTAGTGAAGAATGGTCGCAGGAAATGTGACAACTGTTTACTGTCCGGTCCCATTACGAAAAAATTTCTGTAAATATTCTGCTCCATAACATTTTTCATCAGAGTAAATGTATGAAAACACTTCCTTTCAATTGTATCTATTATGTTTTCAATAGGATTGTTCTCTATTCAAGTTTTCTTTTAATTCTCAACAAAAAAATCTACTCCGGTGAACCTACGTTTTTACTCTCCCCGTATAATGAAGCAACTAATAAACCTTATGAATACATTTTATTGGATCTGAAACAAAACACGCCCGAAGAGTTGCGTCTAGTTACTGATATTGTCGATAATAAAATTACTGTATACCTACCCGTGAACAGCAATAAAGGTCATTAGTCGCAGTCATGACATTGAAGAAGCTAGATGAAAATAGACATTTATTTTCCGTGCTAGCCAATTCAAAACCACGACTTAGAAAAGCAGTACTCAAGCATGATGTTGACAAGGAATTTATTAATCTCTTTTCTTAACTTTGTTTAAATTTAACGGAAGGTAATGTTCAGCTGTCAAATCGTGTTAAACAGCAGAAAAAGCAACATCGAACACTTGTACGTGTTAGCTTGGAGAAAGAAAGCAAATTGTAAAAGAAAACATTTTTTTCAAGCGGTTGGTAATATCATTTCAGTGTTATTACTCATAATCGCCAGATTTGTAAACACTTCTCTCTAGAAATGGCTAAACCATATAAATTGACACCAATTGAACTTGCTCTTTCACCAAAAGAATACTTTGAAGATAATATTGATAAATTTATTAACAATGAAACAATTGCCGATGATTAAAAAATAATTTTGCTTCAAAATGCCCTTTGTCGTGTTAACAAACATAAACCTTATCGTGAAAAACCGCTCAAAGTCAATGTTGTTGATCAACCTTCTGAAAGTTTTGAAACACAGAAAAAAGAAGATTTATTAACAAGTGTTGTAGACTTGATGCCTCAACCCTATCTGAACAAAGTAAAAGACTCTTCACGTATCTCGTTGAAAATGAACACATTGACGAGAAAAGAATAATGTTTTAATCCTGGTCAAGTTACAATTTAATTGATTTATTATCGGATCTGATTGCAAATCGTAAAAGAGTCAAATCCTTTGATGGTCATCTACATAATTTTTTAAGCTCGTCAAATTTTCCTAGGAGTCGTATCAGTAATAAGCAAATTCTAAAGAAATTAAAAGAACTTAGTCCATTAAAGGTAGAAGATGATTTTAAATCTTTCTTAGTAAGCACACCTAGTGGCAATTTGACATCGGTAGCTAGACAAAAGCGAAGACGTAGTGATTCACCCGGTAGTATACAAAAGGGTAGCGGACGATAACGGTCAGAATGGATCAAGTTTTGAAAGGTGTTTATGTAAATACTGGAGAACCAGGAAGTTTAACTTCTCCCACTACACTTGCTCAGGTTAGCGGAATTAAAAAGAAGCTAGCAAAGAGTATTTACAAAATTAACCCAGTTATACTCTTCAACGAAATCATACTACTAAAAGTCGTGACTATCGAAAAACTAAAATATTTGTTCATGTGCATTTCTTACAAGCGGATTGGCGACTCCAAGCGTAATTCACAAACGTATTAAATGACCCAGAAATTGTACTTTTCTTATAATCGGCATTTTAACTCGCTAAGCATATGCAGTTCCATTACAGTCAAAGAGAGGCAATGAAGTTGCTAAAGCCCTTGAATCCATCTTTGAACAGAATCCATATAAAAGAGAAATTCAAACAGACCGTGGAAGTGAATTTGTTAATCCTCATGTAAAGAAGGCTTTATTGAAATAGAGTGCAATAATCTATCATAGGTATAGTCCTATAAAGGCGGCATTGGAGGAAAGTTTAATACGAACCATTCGACTTTTAATTTCAAGGTATTGTGCATTGAAAAAATACAGCTGCATTTATACATGATTTAGATAAAATTATGCTGGTTTAGAATCAACGTCCTCATCGATCCTTATTCAATACTAGGTCTCAGGAAGATCATCATAGTGAGAATACACATTTCCTTAAACAATATTCTAGTGAAAAAGAAGGAGAGAAAAAAATTAATGTTGGTGATACTGTTCGAATCAATCGTACGAGAATTATTTTTGAAAGGGGAACTACTTATGGTCCACTGAAGTTTTTAAATTGTCAAAAGTCTTGGACACGAAACCTATAAAATATCGGCTTTGTGATATAAAACATGAAGAGATTCTTGGTGGTTCTTATGATTATGAATGACGAAAAGTTGGAAATAGTCTAATGTATAAAATTGAAAAAGTATTAAAGACTCGTACTTGCCAGGGTAAGCACCAGGTTCTTGTTTGCTGGCTAGGATACAACTCTGATTTTTATTCGTGGATACCCGCTGAAGACGTTCATAATGTCTGAAGGTTTTTGCGTGACATTCACGTACAATGTTCCTGATCCTCTTTGTGACGATTTGAATAAAACGAACGATTTTTGGACAATACTTTCTCTTGCCATTAAATTTGAGGGAAGGTATGAAGTTGCTCCTGTAGATTGTATTCTCAAAAATACATATGATATCCTAAGAAAGGATCATACATATGACATAAAAATTAGACCCCATGATTGGCCAATTGCTAGTGATCAATGTGTGATTGAAAATATGAATTCATTTGAATACCACTTTGCCATATTATCATATAAAGAATTTGGGACTACGAACGAATTATGTGGTACAATAAACAAAAAATTTCCGCTCGTAAAAATGGTGCCTTTCAATCAATTATTCAAAGGAAGAGGGTAAAATCTACATAATTTCGCCCATCGACAATGAAAAGGTTATTCTCAATGATAATCTAAGAGATGTGCTTGGTTTTAAACATAAATTAATCAACGGCAAAAGTGCAGGAAGCGCTAGTGGCATGAATCATGCCATTTCCGCAGAGTATCCGCCTGGTTTCTCTTTGGAGAGTTGTATATTTCTTTATGCATCCTTTGTCCAGAGATCAAGAGGTGGTAATACCAATGTCCCCCTCCTGCGCATTTTGAACGGAAAACCTCTAGTGAACACATTCACCACTACAATGTAAAACACCATCAATACGTTTCGGTCAAGACTCCGTATTTGGAGCTCTGTCAGTTAACATTAAGAAGTTAATTGGGTGATCCACTATCAATAACAAAAGGTTGGGCTGTAATTACATGTCATTTTCGACCCATTCAGTGGAATGGCTAATAGAACTCAGTTTATATGTCCTGATATTGATTGCTATGTTGCTACTCTTGGACCACGGCAGTTTGGACTTGCGAATGGACTATTACAGGGGTTGTTCTTCAATTTCCGGTTATGGTCTCGGCAGTTGGTTTGCTAAGCTTTTTCGCTCTGCACTACCCTTGGCTAAAAAAATATATTGCACCGGTTGCGGCGGGTTTTGCACCCTCTATATTATATGATTGGGGCTCTGGGAAAGATATTAATGAACGTGTTTCGCAAAATCTCAGGTTGAGAGCACAATCCCTTGGTGAGCGATTGAAACAACGGGGAAAAGGTTTAAAGGAATAGAAATACCCCCTCACTCATCAGTCTCAAGCCAGCTCGGAAGCGTCAAGCATCAAAGAAAGTAAAAAGATCCAAAAAGGATTTCTTTTCCTAAAATGGCATATCTACCCAATAAAGATTCTCGTCCTTCAGTCACCTCATCTCTAAATCTTTTCAATGCGGAAAATGTAGATGTGAGTGTAAAACATGAATACTATGAACAATTTTACCCGCACCAACCGCTCTCTGAAAATGTTCATTTTCAAATTTATTCTAATGAAGACTACTTTATTGATATTAATTCGACATTTATAGGTTTAAATATCACTGTTAAAAAATCAAACAATGAAAAACCAGGTGCCGCCGAGGGCTTATTCTACGAAAATTGTGCACTACATAATTTATTTCGACAAATAAGTGTCTGCATAAACGGAACACTGGTGAACACGAGCAATAATCTTTCAAACTATGCAAGTTATATACAATTCATGGTGATGACACCAATGTCTTATAAGCAGTTCAGGGGTATGACTGTTGGACATGAATATAAAAGAAATACTGAAACTACCAATATTCTTAGAGAGGCAACAACTAATGATTTGCATTTAGTTGGGAAACTAAATCATGATATATTTAATACACCTCAATGGCTGCCTCATAATGTAAAGATTGATATAAAACTACAACTCGCACCGTCCAATGATATTATACGAAAAGTACTGGATGCTACACCCGATGTAACAGTCTCTCTCAAGTCGGTAATACTCCATGCACGAAAACAAAAAGTTAGGAGTTCTGTGGCTTTGGCAATTGAAAAATTAAGAGCCTCTGGAAATAATATTAAATTGCTCATGCCTCATACAATTACGAATCAGCGCCATATTGCTACAGGTAAGCGTACCTATACTGATTCTTCATTTATCAAAGGCGAAATTCCTTCAAAATTGCCATTAGCCTTTGTAAAAAGCGCTAGCGCTGTTGGATCATGGACAGATTCCACACATAAATTTGTATTATTTGGACTTTCATCGCTTGTATATAAAGTAAATGGAATACCACTCTATAATTTATCCTTTGATAAACCCTATAGGACCCTCTATAAATTGACAACGCAATCCCTAGACTGAGATTCTCAATTATTCGAAAACGGTACAGGTGAAGAAATGTTCGCGAAAATGTATGACTTCATTTTGTTGGGTTGTTCTGGTACTCAAGATATGAGCATTGTCCGGACGGGACATGTGGGGACAGAGTGTAACTTTGCCAAACCATTGGAGGAAAGTATTGCATAAATCTCTCTGAATCAATTTGAAACCTATTGGGAAATTACTCCTGACGGCAGTGTTTTATTAAACTTGGCGCCATGAACACGGAACAAAGAAAATCGAAGTATTTAACATGGACCCCTACATGTCACAATATAAATCTTATTGCATACCTTCAGATTTCCTAGCTCATATTCAATATGTTGACAATACTCTAATTATTTTTAATAGCAGTCCGTCGAGTGTAAAGACGGGGCATTGGCTATGCATCTTTCCACCAAAAAGCAATATAGAATTTTAATCTGCTTGGCTTGCCGTATACATTCTACACACCTCATATTAAATTTTTGGTTGAGCAGAGCGGAAAATCTATTATTCAAAATCGGAAGCGGGTACAAGATCTATCAACGAAAAGCTGTGGTTTTCATGCCCTACTATATTTTATTTTTCGAAGTCATGGACATACTTACATGGAATTTATCAAGATTTATGGTGACAATCCTCGATTGAACGACTTTCTAGTAAAAATTACTCTTTTTTACCTCTATAATGTAAATTTTGGTGCCCTAAAAGATGAAATGCTTTAAAAATATATGTAAATTTGTTTATTAATAAAATTTTGTACAAAACACTGTGTCCTATTTTTAGATTTCTTCTTCTACGTATAGATAATCATCCAAAACGATAAGTGGTGGTAGCTCGTCAGGATTCAACTTGTATTCGTCTTGACGTGCAAATTCAGGGTCACATTTTCTACAATATAGGGTAACTTCATTTTTATTCAATCTCTTTGTAAAGTCAATAATACTACTCTGATTCATTTTATACAATTCACCTGTTTCAATTGGCTTATTTGAAACAATCTCACATACAAAATTCTCATATGAAGAATCACTTTCTGTAACAGCTAAATAAAAGTCTGTAGGATTATAATCAACGTAGCCAGTGTATTTGGAGCGATTTCATAAGAACCAGACTCTTTTAGTGTTAAAGAATTTAATGCGAAGACCAAGTTCCTTCTCCAAAAATAAATTAAAACCGGGATGAAAGCCGGTCTCTCAAAAATACATTGACCACATACGTAGGGTTTTTCGCAGTCATGCATGAATAAGTATTTTCCCATTGATCGCTTTATCGTAGTGACAACTGGAGCATAAGAATCCTCTATTATGAGAGTCACAAATTTCTTCAAGAAACGAATTACAGTCTTTAATTTGCGCTGCATATCCTCTATGCAATTTACATGGATTGCATAATTTACCCTTTTCATTATAGTCCTCAGCAAAAGTACAATTCTCACAGGATGACCGGCTGCCCAAAGTATACAAGCATAATGGAGATGTGTAAAACATTTTTTCGATGTTGACTGCTCCACTTCCAAAAACAAATTGACTCGGTGTCAATGAATGTTCTTTGCTATCAGTTTTAAATTATCGAATCATTATAGGAATGGGAGGAGTAACTGAAACTCTGTGTAATCTTCAAACATATGTGCAATATCATTATGTTTTGTCTCAATCAATATATCTATAAATTCAGTAAAAGCCTGGGAACCACGACACATAAGTCCCAGGCAATAGTCCAGCGATGGAGACTCATTTCTCATTATATTATCAATCCTCCTCTTAGTGAAGATTCTCTTCTGCACTGATATTCGTTGAAAATTATCATCTAAAATTCACCATTTCTCCATAGTAACAAGATTACCTAAAATTTTCTGTCGGTCCACTTTATTCATTTAAATCCTGACAGTCATCTCTCACCACTAAACAGAAACTGATCCTCTATCAATAGTTTCAACCACCTGGGAATGTGTCTAGACGTAGACACAACGCATAGAAACAACGCATACTCTGAAAAGGGGTGTGTCCTTGAAATCTTGCCTGGACATGCCGAATTTTGCATGGATATACCTAATCTTGCCTGGACATGCTTAATCTTACCTGGACATGCCGAATATTGCCTGGGCGGGAATCTCGCCTAGAAACAGGTGCAAGGGGCTAGGAGCTTCACTTGCTATTAAAACTTGTGTATTATACGGACCACATTCCAAGTAATTGAAACACCTGAAAATTTCACCTAGAAACCGCACATGCGGTCGGAATCTTGCCAGGGCTGGGAATTTGCATGGAAACAGAGACGCAGTGACGTCAGAGGGCTCCCGAGCAATAGCCTAATACCTACAACTTAAAAAAGTCCGGATGGGGATTCGAAGGGGGTGGGCTGACTTTGAAAGTAGTAAGGCCCCACTACTATATATATATATATATATATATATATATATATATATATATATATATATATATATATATATATATATATATATATATATATATATATATATATATATATATATATATATATATATATATATATATATATATATGTATATATATGTCTGAAGTGAATTCAATTCCTCCTTCCTGCTTAACAAGTTCCTTATTCAATAGTAATTTTGAAGTATCTATACTCCGCCATAGCATAATTATCGTGTTATCTTTTAGTTTTAAGTTACATTTTCGTTTGCAATTCATTGTGATTTGTTGTTGTTTCTTTTTTTCGTGTGTTTTTATTTATCTGTTCAGAACCATTTGCCATTTTGTGTAATTTTACACGTTTCATAGATACTAACTTTTGATTCCTCCTTCTATCGTTTACAGACGCTAAAATAACAGGTTTCTTACTCAATTGTAATTTTCTGTAAAGCAGTTGGCAGCTTGTGTAATTTTACATACGCCATATGATAAAAGGCAACCCAAGAAGGCATCACTCTGAAGGCAACACAAGACTAGACACAGAGTGTTGAAATATCGACCGTTTTCTCTGCTCTAGCAAAAGTATCGTATTTGTAAAATTATACTGTTTCATGAAATGTAACTAAACAAATAAAGAAGAGTTTTCAGCTAAAAGTAAGGAGCAAATTTAAAACATAAAACGAACTAAAATAATTATGGTTATAAGGGGGACTTCCCCCTGTTCAACTCCTCACTTATTAAGGTAAAGTTTTTAGTATTTTGAAAAACCTTCTTTTTCCAATTCAACGACCCTTGTATTTCAGTAAATGTTCTTAAAGAATTTGGAAGAAAAGTCAGAGTGAACAGAGTGAAACTTCAGAGTGAACAGCACGGAGTTACGGAGGAGACAGCCCCCTCAAATAAAAAATAATTTTTCTTCAAATAGGTTTCGAAGCGACTCCTTACTTTCAGTTGAAAATACTAGTCTTTTTAAATTGAATTTCTGAATATTTTTTAAAGTATGAATAGACCTTATCAAGATATAATTTGGGGTACTGGCCCCATAGAACCCTGGTTCATTGCTATTATAATGCATAAATTAATAATTGTAAATTGATTAATACTGAACTACTTTTTCAGTTTTTCGGTTAAAAATTAAAACGTTGGATTTCAATTTAAATTAAGGATAGAATTATGGGTACTTGTTAATTTGCTGAAACCCACGCGGAGCCGACGCAATAATTATATAGGAAATATGCTTTATAAACTAGTAAAACGGGTTTCTTTCAATGGAGAGTTGGATTGCAAACTGTGGTTTGTCACTGCGCTTCAATATTGACACTTTTGTTTTTTGGGGTTTAGGGGGTAAAAGGTACCTAAGTTAGGTTACATGTTTAATGTATGCTATGATTTAACCCTCCTCACCCCCTAATATGCAAATATATAGACGAAATTTGTTTTTAAATTATTATATTGTCATCTTATTTTGTTTTATTTCATTAGCATTAACCAAACTTCACGTCTTGCGTGGGTTCCAGCTAATTGACAAGTACCGAATTATCCGTAATTTATATAGGTTTTAAAAGTCTGCGATGAAGAATAGTTTTGTTCAGTAAGTCTTTATTAGTATTTGTTCTACAGAATTTTGGGTGGACGAAACTAGCCATCACAACCTCTACAATAGGATTTTATGATCGATATATACCATAATCCATATGTTTAAATACATTGAAATATGTCACATAAAATTATCATTTTCAAATTATTTCAAATCATTCAAAATCATTTCAAATCATTTTCAAAATATTATCATTTCAAATTACTGAAAACAAAGTTCCTAGTAACATTCCCCCTAAATCTGTGGTTAGGAACTGGATAAGAGGTTTTTTGGTGTCTATGACGTCTCAATAAATTACATAATTTGAAACATGAATCTAAGCTGCTAAAGCAAAGGCATGGAAAAAACAGCTGAGGTAATGATGAACAAAAATGAACAGCAAAATCTACGATTGAAAGACAAGTGACAGAGATGATCACATCGAATCATAAACAAAGTCTTTGCTTAGAAATGAAGTAACAGTGAGAATCACAACGAATTATATGCCAGTACAAATCATATAAAATGTATGATTCGCTGAAGGATTAAGAAGAAGAAGAAAGTGAATTCACGACAAAATTTCTTAATTCAACTGGAATTGTTGATTTGATATCTCATGACCTAAAAATAAAGAATAACGCAATGATTATACCAAATTGGTTCAGATTCTTAATTTTGCAAAAAAATCATATGGGTGACGTCATTTTTATGGACACATTTCAACCAATCATACACTTAAAATTGTTTAAACAGAGTCCAGTTATCTAAATGAAATTTTGTAAAGTGCATTTTCTTTTAAGCCATATAATTAAGTTTTTTTCATTTTTAATTAATAAATGAACTAATTGATAAAATAAATGTATGTTTTTTTTTCAAAGTAAATAGTTTTGTTAAGTAGATGATTCTGATATTTTATCAACAATCCTTCCTGACTCAACAAATGAGCAAAATAGTTACATTACTAAAAATTTTAATAATAATATATCTTTCGATTGCCATGATAAATGGTTCCACGGTGTCAGCTAGAGCCATGGAAAACAAACATAAAATTAAACAGGAGCTTGGAAAACTGGCTGATACAACAACACTTAAGAGCGAACTGTCTGCTTTCCAAGCACCCGTTGATGGGGTAGCCAATTTTGAGAATGGAGTTGCTATATCAGCTATAGCAAAAGAGATTGAAAGTTCAGATAATGATCGGGTGATAAATACCCAAATGAAAGATCCTAAAACAAATTTAAGTAAGTTATCTGCTGTTCCACTAGATAGAAATCAAACTGAAAGTTTGACTCCTATACCGAAGGAAGCCATTGCACTCACAGTAAGAGAAACAATTCCACCTGACGAAACAGGTGCGTTGTCCACGACTCTTGAAAAATTGCCTAATACAACAACACTCAAAAGCGCACTGTCTGCTTTCCAAGTACCTGTCGAAGGGGTAGCCAATTTCGAGAATGGAGCTGATATACCAGCTATAGCAAAAGAGAGTGAAAGTTCAGATAATGATCAGGACATGAATACACCAATGAAAGATCGTAAAACAGATTTTGATGCGTTATCTGTTGTTCCAATAGATAGAAATCCAGCTGAAAGTTTGACTCCTATACCGAAGGAAGCCATTGCACTCACAGTAAGAGAAACAATTCCACCTGACGAAACAGGTGCGTTGTCCACGACTCTTGGAAAATTGCCTAATACAACAACACTCAAAAGCGCACTGTCTGCTTTCCAAGTACCTGTCGAAGGGGTAGCCAATTTCGAGAATGGAGCTGATATACCAGCTATAGCAAAAGAGAGTGAAAGTTCAGATAATGATCAGGACATGAATACACCAATGAAAGATCGTAAAACAGATTTTGATGCGTTATCTGTTGTTCCAAAAGATAGAAATCCAGCTGAAAGTTTGACTCCTATACCGAAGGAAGCCATTGCACTCACAGTAAGAGAAACAATTCCACCTGACGAAACAGGTGCGTTGTCCACGACTCTTGAAAAATTGCCTAATACAACAACACTCAAAAGCGCACTGTCTGCTTTCCAAGTACCTGTCGAAGGGGTAGCCAATTTCGAGAATGGAGCTGATATACCAGCTATAGCAAAAGAGAGTGAAAGTTCAGATAATGATCAGGACATGAATACACCAATGAAAGATCGTAAAACAGATTTTGATGCGTTATCTGTTGTTCCAAAAGATAGAAATCCAGCTGAAAGTTTGACTCCTATACCGAAGGAAGCCATTGCACTCACAGTAAGAGAAACAATTCCACCTGACGAAACAGGTGCGTTGTCCACGACTCTTGGAAAATTGCCTAATACAACAACACTTAAGAGCGAACTGTCTGCTTTCCAAGCACCCGTTGATGGGGTAGCCAATTTTGAGAATGGAGTTGCTATATCAGCTATAGCAAAAGAGATTGAAAATTCGGATTATGATCAGTTGATGAATACCCAAACGGAAGATCCGATAACAAATTTCAATGAGTTCCCTAGTGCTCCAATAGATAAAAATCAAGCTCTGAATCCTATACCGAAGGAAGCCATTGCACTTGCAGTAACAGGAACAATTCCACCTGACAAAAAAGGTGTCTTGTCTACAACTCTGTTAAAAAGTACCCCAAATTCAGTGACAGATGAGACTAGAATTTCCGTTGACAGAAATTTGACAGAAGAAAAGCAAATCTACTTTAACCTAGAAAAAAGAGCTGATAAGCTAGAAAAAGGCATTATTGAAATATTAGAATTAAATTTTAACGTTTCACGTATAATAGAACAAAGACTTGAGGCTATCATTTAAAAAAGGCAGAAACACAGCAACAGTTCCGGATAAAACACGTAAAAGAAAAAAGCCAAGTACGAATGAGGGTTCTATACTCATAGAAAGGTCTATACTCGTTTAAAAAGGCTACATAATAGAGAATGCAGATAAAACTGATAACCAAGGTATAAGAAAACCCTCAGTGGGTATTGGAACAGATAACCAAAGCATAACCAAACCTTCTGTATTATGTGTATGATATATTATAATCTGGATACTTATATCTTTTCTCAAAATATCTATTGTGGGTATTCAGTTTGCATTCATATCTAAAAAAAAACAACATAAAACAAGTAATGGTTCTGCTGTCTAAGCACATATTACTGTGTGACGGTCTACTATATATATATTAGATGCAGGGCTTGTATAAAACTGTATTTCAATTTTAACATTGTATTTTGCTGATTAGGAAATCAAGTAGATACAGCCATTTCATTTAAAATGAGTCCTTAAAGAACTCTCTATGATATGCTAGTGCCCCGATGATGCCCCAATGGCAATGCAGAGGAAGATAAGATAAAAGAGGAATCGTTAATGCTACCTATGCAAAAAAGTGACTTTCCTTGTTTTTCAAGCCAGGGGACTGTAAGTCTTCAGTATATTTTATGTATAGAACTGAACACTATATGTTTCTATTTTGAACTAAGAACTGTATATTTATATATAGAACTGAAAATTGGTATATTTACATAGAGAAATGAACACTGTTACGTTTACATATTGAACTGAAAACTGATGCATTTATGAATAGTCGCGATTCAAGAGACGACATGTGTTATATTACCTTGTCTAAGATGCAGTTTTTTTCCAAAACTGTATTGTATGTAAAGCATTGTCTTGTTAATTATAAAAGCTACTAGATGCTACACCTCCCTTTCAAATGAGCCCTTAAACCACTATGTTGTTCCAGTTCCCAGCTAGTGGTGACAAGCAAAAGGAAAAATGAGGACAGGACAGTGCTGCCAATGCAAAAAAGTAATTTTCCTAAATTATGGTATAGAATGGAATCTCGCCTAAGTAACTGAAGTAGTAAAATCCGATATTTGCTGACAAAGACTAAATCATCATGTGCAAGTGGATGCAACAAACTTATCTTTTGACGGGAAAATTATGCAAGTATCTTAAAAAAGTTGCTTCTCCATGGCTTGGTTGCATATCGATCCGACCTCGCGGGATATGGAGCCATTTTGACTGACATCGCTGCCTGATTCCCTGTGATTTGTCTTTTACTATTCCAACTAGATGATGTGTCACATCGCAACTTAGATTATAACCATATATGGTGCAACGAATTGCCATCATAAGTAAGTGATTCATTATGGATGAAAACAGAGCTAACTAGACCGAAGAAAAACTAAGAAATTATCTGAGCCAAACATTTGAAAAATTTACTTTAAAGAACAGCACAACAGTAAAAATAGAGATAGTATCCTAAAATAAATGTAAAGAAAAACTAAATTTTTGTGAACACCGTTTTAACGAAGTTCTTAATGCAGAACGACCCAGTTTTTCTTTTCAGAAGGAAAGTCCTACAGTCACTTACTTGCAGTAACTGTTAACACATACGTTTTTAGGTTTTATGATGTTATATGTATGGATATTACTAAAGCAGTTCTAGTGGCAAGTGTTTCGTTAAAGAACTAAATCCAGATTGCTGCGGTATCGTGGTTGCCGCGTTAGCTGCTACCTAGTTGACCTTAAGAACAGATAAGGTAACAAGATAAGGAAGTGTGAAGTGGAGGCCATGGATAAAATTGCCGAGGATCTGAGAGATGCAGCTAGATGGCATAATAGTTAAATATTGTATAGGCATGTTAATACATTGAGAAGGAGTAGTCAGTCCGGACTTTGCCAAGTTAAAGCTAGGAATGGGGCCATAATTAGCGATAAGGAAAGAATTAAGGAGAGATGGGCAGAACATTTTGAGAATTTGCTAAACCTAGATAAAGTTGCAGCAAAAGATATAGAGGAAAATGAAAAAGTTTGTGATACCTTGGATGCGAAGGAAGATTTGTTTTGGGAAGAAGAATTAGCGACAGTACTAAGAGGATTGAAAATTAATAAGGGTCCAGGTGCCGATAGGGTGATAAATGATTTTCTTAAATATGGTGACTCTGAGGTTAGAAATAAGTTATTGAAGATTAAGAATATGATTTTTGAAAAAGGGGAAGTACCTAACGATTTTAGGAAAAACCTTAATTAAGCCATTTTACAAGAAAGGTGATAACAGTGAGTGTGGTAATTATCGAGGCATTAGTCTAGTCTCTGTAGGTAGCAAATTACTTTGATACTTGTAGGTAGCAATATGCTACTTTTTGAAATGAGAGATGTCGTAGACAAACTTTTAAGAGAAGAACAGTGAGGTTTTAGAAAGGGTAGAGGATGTGTCGACAAAATTTTCACTCTTAGGTTAATAATTGAGAAATGCCTGAGTTGTCAAACACCTTTGGTCCTCAGTTTTATAGATTATGAGCAAGCTTTCGACTCTGTTGATAGAAGTGCTTTATTAAAGGTTTTATCCTTGTATGGTATACCAGACAAATACATTAAATTGATTAATGCTATTTACGAGAATAACACTGCTGCGGTTAAGGTAAGAAATGAGGTTAGCTGCTGGTTTTTTATTAAAACAAAAATTGAATTTTTTGGTCTGGAAATACATATTAAATCCCACGTCGGGTACTTATAACCTAACCAAAAATAAAACTAATTTTAAAATTGTAAGGTATTTTTCTAGCTTGAATTGAAAGATTCAAACTATTGCTCGGATACCATGGTTATTTTTGCAGTTTACAAAAGCTGCAAAGAACGCATAAGGACAAAACTAAAAATTATGTTCAGAAGTCCAAAAAGATGGTAACAATGCAGGCTGATCTTGGTAAATTGAGAAACAGTTTACGAAAGATTTACCGGAATTACGAAAAATATTCCAAATTACAAGTTAAAATTCTCTCTAAAAGAACGGATTTTATTGAAAAGTCGGCTAGAAATACTTTCGCAAAACTTCATAGTAATATCGAAAAGAAATGTAGCATGTTTAATGAAAAGCTTCCAAGGTATGGACCGGCAACTGTGGAACAGTTTAAACATGTAATTGGAAACATTAGACATTACTGTGAATATATGGAGGCATAATTGTCCTTTACTTAGTTTCAGCTTTATTCGATGATCGAGCCTTTATGTACTAACTACATCCAACGAATATGACGTCATTGATTAATATTGTATGTAAAAAATAAGTTTTTCGTAAGAAATTGATTCTTTTTTTTTTAATAAGTACAAATGGCACTAGATCTAGAGATTTTCTTTAAAATGAGCCATTGAACAACTCTTTACGATGTTCCAATGCCCAGCTATCTGTGGAAGTAGAAAGAAGAAAGAAAAAAGATGCCGTTTAGGCAGAATGCAGTAGTAGCTGCCACTTTTCTTGATTTTCAAGCCAATATATTTCCCTTGCTGTCCAAGCCAAATGACAGAAAGTTTCCTATACATGGGTTTCAGACATGGTGATTCTAATAGTGTACTTTTTGTTTTGAGTTGACTTTTTTTGGAGTTATGGGTTTTTATATTTCTTAACATTGGACGTGATCGTTTCTTACTAGGTTGCTAGCTACTCCTGCAATCCAGAAAAAGAAATAAAAAAGATGCCGATTAGGCAGAATGCTGCATTAGCTTTCACTTTTCTTAATTTTCAAGCCAATATATTTCCCTTGCTGTTAAAGCCAAATAACAGAAAGTTTCCCATACAGGGGTTTCAGACATGGCGGTTCTAATGGTGTACTTTTTGCTTTGATCTGACTTTTTATTTAGGAGGTATGGATATTTATATTTCTTAACATTGGACGTGATCGTCTCTTACTAGGTTGCTAGCTACCGCCGCAACCCAGATTCCAGTAACTATGGCCTATAGTTCGTCCTTTACTGTAATTATTTTATTAAAATTTTCAGGAATTATTCTAGTTTCAGTTGAAAAATAAGATTTTTTTCCAAGGAATCGAGCAGCTATCTTTGAAAAGATTGCAGTATGAAAATACATCAAAAATGCTGTTTTTTTTACATAATTGGTCTTATGTTAAAAAATGTTTTATTTTTAATTATAAAAGGCACTAGATGTAGCAATTTTCTTTAAAATGAGCCATTATACAGCTCTCTATAATTTTTCAATGCCAAGCTAGCTGAGGAGGAAAATCAAGCGAAGAAAAACGATGCCGTTTGTGGAGAATATCGTGGTTAAAGTCAATTTTCTTAATTTTCGAGTCAACATATTTTCCTTGTTATTCAAGCCAAGGGACGGTGAGTTGGCTATATAAAGGTTTTGTACAAGGCAGTTCTAATAGTGTACTTCTTGTTTTGATCTAAATCTTTTTTCAGGAGTTATGGGTTACTTTAGTTTTTACTACGGGGCGTGATCGTCTCTTACTAGGTTGCTAGCTACCGCTGCAACCCGGATATCAATATAAAATAAAACTATCTTGTCGAAAGATGAACTTGTATAAATATTGCATTCACTTATTACGTCACATATGGTTATCTTTTAATATATTATTACAAGCAGGAAAAAATCCTATGGCTTTTTCTTCTTTGGAATAGTAAGAGACGAACCTCGAAGAATCAGGCAGCTAACTAAGTCTAATATAAGCAATGGTTTGTTCTTCTAATGATCATCTTTTAATTTGTCGTTTCTTACTTGGTTGCTAGCTACCACTGCAACCCAGATTATGTAATTAATAGGTAGCTAGCTACCGCTGCAACCTAGATATTCTTATTTCTGTTACTATGGGCTAAGGTTCGTTCTTTACTGTAATGAGCCATTGAAAAACTCTCTGCGATGTTCCAGTGCCAAGATATCTGTGGAAAAGAAGAAATAAAAAAAGATGCCGTTTGTGGAGAATATCGTGGTTAAAGTCAATTTTCTTGATTTTCAAGCCAATATATTTTCCTTGCTATTCAAGCCAAGGGACGGTAAGTTTGCTATATAGAGGTTTTGGACAAAGCGGTTCTAATAGTGTACTTCTTGTTTTGATCTGAATCTTTTTTCAGGAGTTATGGGGTTTTTTATTTCTTAACATTGGACGTGATCGTCTCTTACTGGGTTGCTAGCTACCGCTGCAATCCGGATCTCTATGATGTTCCAGTGCCAAGCTATCTGTTGAATTACTAAACTATACTATAATCTTTTAGAAATAATTTATTTTAGTTACAAAAGATTTTTAATCCAATTAATTTCCTTTAAAATGGGCATTGAACAGCTCTCTACGATGTTCCAGGACCAAGCTATCTGTGGAAAAGAAAGAAGAAAGAAAAAAATATGCCGTTTAGGCAGAATGTTGTAGTAGCCGCCACTTATCTTGATTTTCAAGCCAATATATTTCCCTTGCTGTTCAAGCCAAATGACAGAAAGTTTTCTATACAGGGGTTTCGGACAAGGCAGTTCTAATGGTATACTTTTTGTTTTGATCTGACTTTTTCTTAGGAATTATGGGTTTTTATATTTCTTAACGTTGGAAGTGATCGTCTTTTACTAGGTTGCTAGCTACTGCTGCGACCCGGATTGCTAGCTACCGCGTCAACCCGGATTAAAATCCCGATTTTTAGAATTTCGGTTACTATTGAGACGAGTCGCTCTTATTATACAGTTAGTTACCACAAACTGTTTAATTATATTTCTTAGTATTGGATGTGATTGTTTCTTACTAGGTTTCTAGCTAACGCTGCAACTCGGATACCGCTGCAACCACGATATATCATACAGTGACTCAGTGTTTTAGTTAATATGGGCTAGAGTGCGTTCTTTATTGTAAAACTTACATAATTTCCATTTATAACTAATCGATCCTTTATGTAACCTATTTTTGAAACCAGGGGGAATTACCCCCTAACAGTGATAGTATCTTAATGAAAATCAGACTATAAGATTCAGCGCAACAGAAAATCAAACTGTAGATGTTTCAAGCTCCTATCTGCAAAAATTTAGAATTTTGTATTTTTTGCCAGAAGAAGGTCACGGATGCGTGTTTATTTGTTGTTGTTTTTTTTTTGTTTTTTTTTCAGGGATTATCGTATAGATCCAGTAGTCCAAGAATGTCGTGGGAGGGCTCATTCGAACGTAAATTAAAAGCTCTTTATATTTCTTAACTTTGGACGTGATCGTCTCTTACTAGGTTGCTAGCTACCACTGCAACGCGGATTTTTTGTAGTACTGTTTTTTTAACTTGCGTGTAGCTTGCTTTGATCTAGCCATTATGTATTCATGAATGAGACCATTTACAGTTTTGACGTTTCTTATATAGTAATTATATAGTAATTATAAAGGTGAGTCTTGGTCCTTGAACATTTCTTCCCAGTCAATATTTTGGAGGTCTTGTCTCATCGCTTGATAATTTCTCTTGTAATAGTTGCGCTTCGGCTGAGCTGGTGATTTCGCTTGTGGTTTGGCTTTGATGTCAAATGCTATAACGGCATGATCAGATTTTCCAACTGGTGCTAGCACTTCGATATTCTCTACCATACTAATATCACTCACGAGGAGGAGATCTAAGAGGCTTGGTGTGTCGCTGCCACGCACCGTCGTGGGCTCATCTATCAGCTGTTCGAGATAGTTTTTGTTAAACGTTTCCATGTAGAGAGGTGTAGGTCCATGCGTCAAAATGCTAGTGTAGCGTTGTTGCCAGTCAACCTTGGTAAGTTGAAGTCACCGACAATAAGAAGGCTCAGATGTTGCTCACTTTCTACAGAGGAGATTGTGGAGCATATCGCCCGGTCATTTTCCCAAGAGTTGCTGGGACTTTGGTAGGTTACCCCTACAACAATGCTGTTGCCGCTAGGGATAGTTAGCTTGATCCAAAGACATTCGTGAGGGTTAGAATTTCCGACGGAAACGTGCTGAGCTAAGAATTCTTCGGAACAGTAGTATACTGTTCCTCTGCCGCTTTCATGTTCCAGGTTTAAGGCAGTGGTAGTATATCCATCCAGTTTAAATTCGGCCAGTGTCGGTAGGTATCTGCTATTTTTTGGTTTCATTTCGACTATAGCAACAAGATCCGGGTTTTGCTTCCTGATTAATTATTTTGTTTCTGAGAGTTTATTGAAAAGCAAGTCATAGTTGAAGTAAATATATTCTATAGTTTTTTTCTAAGTTTTTGTTTGGTTCCTCTGATGTCAGTTTTGTCGTATATCTTAAATAGGGTTTTTTGGGATTTTAAACTCTCTGCGTGTGGTTCTCTAGTGATTTTGCGGATTTTTTGATCTTCTAGATTGTCGCTTTGGAGCTTTATGGGCTCTTTGTATCGGAGTAAGATCGAGGCTTATGAAAATGTTTGATTTTATGAAATTGTCAGCTGAACTTCTAAGGTTTCGGGTGCACTTTACTATCTTGTTTCGCTTTTGGAAGCAATCAGACGAAATTTTCTTGAGCTTGACCACCAGTAGACGAGGCTTTCTGTCTTCTCTTTGGGGCTGAAAGACTGTTCATGTGGTCCTGGGACCGGGACAGCCAGGCTACTACGTATTCTGTAAATTATCCATTTAGAATAGGCGCGTCCTTAGGGTCAGCGATGTAAGATGGCCAAAGTTTATGTTCCTTAACCAGTTCCGTAAAAACCAGCTTTGTCCAGCTCTCAACAAACACTCCTTTCCCCACAGGTGCTTTTAGAGAAGAAGGGTCGAAGTGGCACTCGTCCTAGGTGCTGAAAGTTTTGAAGAAGCCAATTTGAAATAAATAATCTAACATTTATGATCATTTTGTATTAAATTTTTTTTTTATTAAAATAAAGTAGAGGTAGTAATTAGCAGTAAGATAATTAATTACTTACTGTAATAATTATATAATAATTATTATTACTTACTGTAAGTATAAGCAAATTGATTAGGCCAGAACCGCCCCTGCTTTCCCCTAGAGAATAGTCTTTGCTCATTGACTATCCGAAGGTGGACCTCCTTGTTCCCCCCAATAAAAATGCTGGAGCTACACCCCTGGTATTACTAGTAGCAGTATTATTAGTAATAGCAAGTAGTACTATTAGCAGCAGCAGTATTAACGTATTGCCTTTACAATTTGTTGCAATAGAAGCAGTAGCTGAAGCATTAGTAAATAGTAGAGAATGTATCGGTGATTGAAGTATTAGTAGTAACGTGCACATATTGCCTTTTGGTCAGAAGATATTTCCCTTTTAGCATTCTTTGAAAGTTCCAACTTAATAACCAAATTAATTCTTATATATCCCCGGGACATAAACTACAACACTTGCCCCAGGGTTCTGGGGGTTGTATCAACCCCAGGGACATTGTTATATAATTTTTGGACTATTTTGAGCACAATGTCTACCTCAAATTTTCAACCGGATACATTTGGGGAAAGGAAGTTGTGGGGAGGGGGATGTTGCCTTCTGATCATTTTCGGCTCTTAAAATGGGGAACAAGAACTCTCGATTTCCAATCGAATGAGCCTCCTCCAAAGTTTATACGATTACCCCCGTTCATAAACCTTATATGCCACTGGAGAAAAACCCACAACTCTTGACCCAGGGCTTCGCACTGCTGTGTCAACCCCAGAGCATTGTTATATGATACATGGACTATTTGAACAGAATGACTATCTAAAAATTTTGATCGAATTCATTTGGGAAATAGAGGGCGTGGGGGATCTAATTACCATCTTATTATTTTTGACTCTTAAAATTGGGACTCGAACTTTCAAATTCCAATCAAATAAACCTCTTCCGAAGTTTAGAAGACATTCCTTCCATAAGAACCTTATATACCACCGAGGTACAACTTTCAACACATGCACCCGGTCTCTGGGGGGGGGGGAGGCTGTTTCAACCACGGAGTTTTGTTATCTGATCTTTGAACTATTTTCAACAAAATGGCTATCTCAAAATTTTATCAGATGCATTAGTGGAAAAGAAGGTCTAAGAAGGGGTTTCCCTCCAATCACTTTCCACTCCTAAGAAAGTGACTTAAGGCTTGTTTCTGGTCTTCCAGCCGTTCACATTAAAAACAACATATTCATATGATTTCAGTCAAAACAAGGTGTAAAATACTCATATTTTTATGCTTTAGTATTAGCACTAGGAGGTAAAAGGGTTTGGGAGTGTCTGTGGGGTCTGTGACTGACTTTGCTCGGCTAAAATCCTTGCATCATTTGGGTTTTCATGCAGTGCTCCATGTTTACCGTTTATGTAAATTGAATATTAAGGCCCCCCAGCTGAGGGTGACTGAAAAATATCATAGACAGCGCAATAGCGCTGCCTAAATAAAGAACGATGTTGGCACAATGTATTATATTTTTTTTACCCAGGCACTTTAGACCAGGGCACTTCGTATCGAAGGAGTTGTCATAGAAACTTTGAAAAGAGTTAATTCGATTGGAAATTAGAGTGGCTTGTGCCCTTTTTAGTAGTTGAAAGTGATTGGAAGGCAAATAACACCCCTTTTACTCCCACCATTTCCCCAAACACTTCCAATCAGAATTTTGAGCCATTTTGTTCAGCGTAGTTGATTTCCAGATAAAAATTATGTTTTTTGGAGGAAACTCCCTCACAACCCGCAGGGCAAGGGTTGTAAGTTATGCCCTGGGGGCATATAAGATTTTTTATAGAAAGTATTGTCGTAGAAACTTCAAAAAAAGCTCATTCGATTGGAAATTAAAAAAGCTATTGCCCTTTTTAATTGTCGAAAGTGATTGGAGGGCAACTAGCCCCCCTTTCACGCCCACCTTTCCCCCAAACACATCCATTTAAAATTGTGAGATATTTATTTTGTTCAAAATAGTTGAAAGTTCTGAAAATTAGGTCTTTGAGGATTACAACCCCCCCCCCCCGCCACAGCCCTCAGGACAAGAGTTATAAGTTATGCCCTTGGCGCATATAAGGTTTTCATAGATAGCGTTTTCTTAGAAAATTAAAAATGGGCTCATTCGATTGGAAGTTGAAATGGCTATTGCCGTTTTTAATAATCGGAAGTGAATGGAAGGCAGCTAACAGCCCTTCAAAGTCCACCATTTCCCCAAACACATCCAAATCAAAGTTTTGATAGCCATTTTTTTCAACGTAGTTGAGAGTTTTGGAAATTATATCCTTGAGCCGGAAACTCCCCCCCCCCCCCTCCCAGAGTCTTCAGGGCAAGGGTTATAAGTTATGCCCTGGGGGCATATAATGTTTTTATTGGAAGCTTTGTCGTAGAATCTTCGAAAAGGACTCATTCGATTGGAAATTCAAAGAGCTAATGCTCTTTTTAATAGCCGAAAGTGATTTGAGGGCAACTAACCCCCCTCTCACAACCACCTTTTCCCCAAACACGTCCAATCAAATTTTGAGATAGCCATTTTGTTCAACGTAGTTGAAAGTTTTGGAAATTGGGTCTTTAAGGATGACAATTCTTCCCTAAGAGCCCTCAGGGCAAGGGTTGTAAGTTATACCCTGGGGGCATATAAGGTTTTTATAGAACGCGTTGTCGTAGAAACTTCAAAAAGGGCTTATTCGATTGGAAATTGAAGTGGCTAGTGCCCTTTTTAATAGTCGAGAGTAATTGGAGGACAACTAACCCCCCTCTCACGCCCACCATTTTTCAAAACACATACAATCAAAATTTTGAGATAGCCATTTTTTTTTCAACGTAGTTGAAAGTTCTGGAAATTAGGTCTTTGAGGATGACAAATCCCCCTCCCCCCCACACCCCTCAGGGCAAGGGTTGTAAGTTATGCCCTGGGGGCATATGAAGTTTTTATAGAAGGTGTTGTCACAGAAAATTCAAAAAAGGCTCATTCGATTGAAAATTGAAAAGGCTAGAGCCCTTTTTAATATTCGAAGGTGATTAAGAAACAACTACCCCCCCTCTAACGCCCACCATTTCCCCAAATACATCCAATCAAAATTTTGAGATATTCATTTTGTTCAACGTAAATGACAGTTCTAGAGATTAGGTCTTTGAGGATGACAACCCCTCCCCCAAGACCCTCAGGGCAAGTGTTGTAAGTTATGCCCTGGGGGCATATATGGTTTTTATAGAAAGTTTCGTCGTAGAAACTTCAAAAAGGGTCCATTTGATTGGAAATTGAAAGGGCTAGTGCCCTTTTATATAGTCGAAAGTGAATGGATAGCAAATAACCCTCCTCTCACGCCCACCATTTCCCAAACACATTCAATAAAGTTTTGAGATAGCGATTTTGCTTAACGTAGCTGAAAGCTCTGGAAATTATGTATTTGAGGATGACAAACCCCCGAGATCCCCCAGGGCAAAGGTTGTAAGTTATGCCGAGGGGGCATATAAGGTTTTTATGGATAGCGTTGTTGTAAAAACTTCAAAAGGGGCTCATTGAATTAGAAATTGAGATGGCTGGTGCCCTTTTTTCATAATCGAAAGTGATTGGAGGGTAACTAACCCTCTCTCACGCTTACCATTTCCCCAAACACATCCATTAAAAATTTCCAGGTAGCCATTTTGTTCAACGTAGTTGAAAGGTCTGGAAATTATGCCTTTGAGGCTGTCAACCCCCCTCATAGCCCTCAGGACAAGGGTCGTAAGTTATACCTTTAGGGAATTAAACGTTTTCTAAGAAATTTTTGTCGTAGAAGCTTCAAATGGCTCATTTGATTGGAAATTGAGAGGACTAGTGCCTTTTTTATTAGTCGAAAGTGATCAGAGGGCAAATGTCTGCCTACATGCCTATCATTTTTTCAGACACTTCCAATCAAAATTTCCATATAGCCATTTTGTTAAACCTATCAGAAAGGTCTGGAAATTATGTCTTTGAGGATAACAAATCCCCCCAGCCCTCAGGGGAAAGGTTGTAAGTTCTGCCCTGGCGACATATAGGGTTTTTATAGCAAGAGTGGTCATATAAACGTCAAAGGGGGCTCATTGGATTGATAATCAGACGCTCTAGTGGCCTTTTTAAGAATCAAAGTGATCAGAGGGCAGCTACCCTCTTCCCCGTACACACACGTCATTTTGTCCCGAAATGCGTCTCATAAAAATTAATGAGATAGCCATTCTATTCAAAGTAGTCTAAATATAATATAACAAGGCTTTTGGGGTTGAAACAAAACCCAGAGATTAGGGGCAAGGGTTGTAAGTTATGCACAGAGGGTACTAAAGGTTTTTATGGAAGGGATGGTTGTTTAACTGTACAAGAGGATCAGGCTTTTTCCCTGAAAAAAACTATGTTAATATAAAACGAAAATAATTAATTAAAAAAACTCTTTCCACAAAAAAAGCTTTTCAAAAAAAGTTAAGAACTCGATTAAACCAAAAATTAATAAAACTATAATCAAATAATCTACCATGCATACAAATACCACAAATCAGTATTAATAAATAAATGAAACCCAAAACAAATACAAATTAAAATAAGTCAAACTCAACACGACCAGAAATTAATCTGAGTAGGGTTCTCACCCTATGATTTCTAAAAGCCAGAATATAATTTTTACTTTACTTAAAAATTCTTTTAAATCTCTTCACTTTTATAACTTTAAGAAACAAAAAATTAAATAAAATTTTAGGGAATAAATATCAGCATATGTATATTGCATGGAGGGGATGGTTGTTTAACTTCAGAAGAGGCTCAGTCTTTCTCCCTGAAAAAGACTATGTCAATATAAAAAAAACAGAAGTTAATCCTTCTTTACTTAAAACATTCTTTTAAATATTTTCACTTTTATAACTTTAAAAAATCAAAAATTAATTCAAATTTTAAGGAATAAATATCAGCATATTTATGTTAAACAATGCACATATTTTCAGTAAATTCATTCAATTTTTTTTCAGTAAAGTACAAATTATATTCTGTCTCTTAGAATTCATAGGGTTTAGAAGGGTCGGTCGAAAACAGGATCAGCCGCTTTGTGGCATGTTTGAAACAGGTTTTATGCGGCCATGCCCCATAGAAACAAAAATGAATTCTTGTCGAAAAGGGGCATGTTTAAGAGCTGACGTCACAAGACTTGTTTTGTTTCTTAAGCTAATACGAAGGTGATGATATGCCGATTCTAAACCAACCACGACTCTATCGAAATGTGGCATGTATAGGCATCATGTCAAAAAACTGGTTTTTATCACAAAACTTGAATGTCTCTTGTTTTGGCTTTTGCCAATATCGATCGTATATATGGGTCTGCTAATTACGAGTTATAGAGTTTGTACTTTGAATAGAAGATGGCATATGAGACGCAAATATCTTATTCTCTTAACCCAAAAAATATATCAAACAGTTCGTGGTAACGAACTGTAAGTAAGGAGCAACCCGGCTCAATTATAACCGAAACTCTAAAAAACGGATTTTTGATACCAATAGATACATCAAAAGAATAAAATTTTAATTCTGATTTCAAGTATATAAGTTTCATCAAGTTTAGTTTTACTCATCAAAAGTTAAGCGTCTGAGAAAATTTTGCTGATTTTTGAAAAAAGGGGGACAGACCCTCTAAAAGCTATAGAAGCTTAATAAAAATCACAACATCATACTCAGCGTATCAGAAACCCTACTGTAGAGGTTTCAAGCACCTATCTACAAAAATGTGGAATTTTGCATTTTTTGCCAGAAGAAAGATCACGGGTGCGTGTTTATTTTTTTTCCCAGGGGTAATCGTATCGACCCATTGGTCCTAGAATGTCATGGGAGGGCTCATTGGAACAGAAGTAAAAGTTCTAGCAACCTCTTAAGTGACAAAAAAATGGAGGGCAACTAGGCCCCCTCCCAGGCTCATTTTTTCCCAAAGTCACCTGATCAAAATTTTGAGATAGCCATTTTGTTCATCATGGTCAAAAATATGATAACTATGTCGTTTAGGATAACTTAATCCCCAGGAATCCCTGGGGAGAGGGCTGAAAGTTTTGAAATTTACCAAATGTTAACATATAGTATTGGTTATTGGTAAGTATACAGACGTTTTCAGGGGGATTTTTTCTGGTAGGTGGGAAGGGGGGGGGGGGTCGGGGGGTCAATGGGAGGATATTTACCTGACTTAATTTTTAAAGGGGGCAGGGACAGTTGTATGTGGGGGGTTCCGCAATTCAAAGCATTATTAAATAAAAATATAATAAATTATATTTTAAAAAAACAAGTTTTTCCCCTAGTCAATACCTCGCTCTTCAAGGCAAAGAATTTTAGTACTTTCATAAGAGCTTTTTATTCTAATTAACGGCCTTTGATATTAAGGAGTCATTTTTAAAGAATTTGAACAAAATTTGAACTTTAGCTCAATGAGCAAGGTATTGACTAGGGGGCAAACCCACTAATATACGTATTAAAAACCAATGAATACAGAATTTAGTTACGTAAGTTAATTCGGAAGTTACATATATTTATTACTAATCAAAATGTTCGTAAATAAAATAAATCAAGTTTTGAAAAAGCCATTTAACTAAAAAAAGTAAAATTAATATGCAAATTTTTTTTAATACAAAAGTCATATAAAATTCCCAAATTTTGAAAGACTTATTTTTCCACAGAGGGGGGGGGTCTTTTTCCGCTGGTCACTTACGGGGAGGGGGTGTTTTCTGTGGGGGGTATTTTCTGGGGGATATTTTTCTCCGGGGGATGGGGGTATTTTCCAGGGGGGGGTAAATTTAGCGGACAGCTTCGAATGTCCAGACGCATTTGTGCAAGTACCAAAATTTCTTCCTCCCACGGAAAATAAAAAACAAAAGTCATAAAATTCCCAAATTTTGAAAGACTTATTTTTCCACAGAGGGGGGGGGGTTCTTTTTCCACGGGTTACTTACGGGGAGGGGGGTGTTTTCTTTGGGGGTATTTTTCACCGGGGGATGGGGGTATTTTCCAAGGGGGTAAATTTAGCGGACAGCTTCGAATGTCCAGACGTATTTGTGGCATATTTTGCTAGCTCAATAGAAATGTGCCTTTAGGCTTAGGTAATTATTTCACCTGTCCATAAATAAATAAATAAAAAAACAAGTTTTTTTAACTGAGAATAAGGAACGACGTTAAAACTTAAAACGAACAGAAATTATTCTGTATATGAAAGGGGCTGTCCCCTCCTCAACGCCTCGCTCTTTGCAGCGAAAATTAGTGGAAGTCATTTGGGACAGAGTTATCTTAAAAGATAACTCTGTTCCCATGCGTTTCTTCTGGCATCGTTTATCTTATTGCCTTTAGGGTGTTTCAACGTTTTCTTTGATAGATAAAGGCTGGGAAAATAATCTTTTGTATTCTAGAACTAAAACAATCAACATATATTTCAATCAAGTAAATTTTTGTTTATACCTAATAAACTGTAATATCATATTCTGGACGTTATTTTAATTATTTTTTCAATTATAATTTTTTATAAAAAAAATTTGGATCTATATTTATATTGTAGGGGAGGGGGTGGGGGTAAAGCATATCATATGCTTTTTTTGAGAAAACTCATTCCCAGATTCTGAGAGGTGATATGGACTTTTTTTGTTAAAACTACGTAGGTCTATTCTGATGCTTAGATGTTGGTTGAAGCTCATTAGGTGTAATGAAGATAGACTAGTAAGAGCTGCTTATTATCAGATGTTGAGTTATGGTTCAAAAACGTCGTGGCCATCCCAAATTAGCTAATTGCGCAAATTATAACGGCAAAATCTTTCAATTTGCGTGCTTTGAAGTTTCTCTTTCAATTCAGATGTTAAAGCAAAACTTTTGGTTACCAGTTGTCTTTGCTCCAGAGGTTGTAGCCATGTTTGTTTGTTTAGGTAAAAATCGACAGAAGTAAAAATTCATAGATCATGAGATCAGAAACTGTAAACCAGATACTATTAAGATTTTTAGGAATAACTATCAGCATATGTATATTAAACTGACAAACCACATTCACTTGTATTTTCTTTCTAACAGTTAGTGGTAACGACCTGGGTCAATAGTAACCAAAACTCTAAAAAACGGAATTTTTATGCCAATTGATATCTCAAATAAGTCAAATCTTTATGGTGATTTAAAATATAAAAGTTTATATCAAGTTTAGTCTTACCCATTAAAAGTTATGTGCCTAAGAAAATTTGACTTATTTAATAACAAAGAGGGAAATACCCTTAAAAGTAAAAGAATTTTAATGAAAATCGCACCATGGTATTTTGCGTATCAGAGAACACTACTGTAGAAGTTTCAAACTCCTGTCTGCAAAAAAGTGGAATTTTGTACTTTTTGTCAAACAGTTCGTGATAACGAACTGTAAGCAAGGAGCGACCCGTCTCAATGGTAACATAAACTCTAGACAACGGGTTTTGATACAAAGAGATACATCAAAAGAATCAGATTTCAATGCTGATTTCAAATATATAACTTTCATTAAGTTTGGTGCTACCAATCAAATACTACGCGCCTGAGAAATTTGGCTGATTCTTCAAAAAAGGGAAGAATACCCTTTAAGAGTTATAGCACCCTACCGCACACCACCCCGGAATATTCCACATCTCCGCGAAATCAGCGGCACAGGTAAAAAGCATCTGCCAGCCAAGAGGTGGAGTTCTGCATTTTTTGCCAGAAGAAAGACCATGGATGCGTGTTTATTTGTTTTTTTTTTTTTTTTGTACCAGGGGTGATCGTATAGACCCAGTGATCATAGAAAAAAGTGAAATGACTAAACGTACCGGACAAAAAACTGCATATTGCCCTTTTAAATTGACCGAAAAAATTGAGGGCAACTAGGCCCCCTCCCACGCTCATTTTTTTCCCAAAGTCATCCGATCAAAATTTTGAGATAGCCATTTTGTTCAACATGGTCAAAAATATGATAAAAATGTCTTTTAGGATGACTTGATCCCCCACAGTCCCCCGGGGGAGGGCTGAAAGTTATGAACTTTACTCAATGTTAACATTGAGGTTTGGTTATTGGGAAGCATACAGACTTTTTCAGAGGCGTTTTTGTCTGGGCGGTGGGGGACGGCGTGGGGCGGGGGCGATATGGAAGGATCTGTCCATGAAGGAAGTTTTCTTGGGGGCAGGGAAATTGCCCTGACGGGGGCGCCGGAGTTGCCTGACTTATTTTTTGGTTTGTGGGAAGTATACAACCCTGTTTCGGACTTAGTTTTTCTGGAGGGGGGGGGGCGAGAGGCGGGGGTTACTCTGGAGAATATTTCCGTGGAGGATGTTTCTTTGGGGTAAGGGACATTTCTATGAAGGGGGCGCCGGATTTCCAAGCATTATTTAAGAAACGATCAGAAGTTAAGTAAAAAAAACAAGTTTTTTCAACTGAAATGTAAGAAGGAATATTAGAACTTAAAACGAACAGAAATTATAACGTATGTGAGGGGGTTCTACCCCAACTCAATAACACGCTCTTTACGCTACAGTTTTTTTTTAGTGCTTTAAAAAGAGCTATCTATTATAATTAAACGGCCGTTGTGATTCTGGGTTTTTTTAATAAAAATTTTTAAATTTTAACGTAATGTGCGTGGTATTGACTAAGGGGAGAACCCCTTCATATAAGTAATAACATATACGTAATAAAAAAAAAACAATAAAAAAACAAGCGATACGGCTCAATAGTAATCGAAACTTTTAAAAACGAAATTTTGATGTCAATAAATGTATCAAAAGAATGTGTTATTTAATGCTGATCCTAAATATATAAATCTTATTAAGTTTAGTATTACTCATCAAAGGCTACGAGCCTGAGAAAATTTACTCGATTTTTTAAAGAGGGGGGAAACATCCCCTACAAGTGAAAGAATTTTAATGAAAATCACACCGTCAGATTCAGCATATCAGCAAACCCTATTACATTGGTTTCAAGCTCAGATCTGCAAAAATCTGCAACTTTGTATTTTTTGCCAGAAGAAAAATACACGACTATAGAAGTTAGTTACGTAAGTTAATTTGTAAAGACATCCATTTAGCAAAAGAAAAGTAAAATTTTTATGCAAATAAAAGCTGCATTAACTGAAAAACGATCAGAAATTAAATAAAAAAAACAAGTTTTTAAACTGAAAGTAAGGAGCGACATTAAAACTTAAAACGACCAGAAATTAGTCCGTATATGAACGGGGCTGTCCCCTCCTCAACGCCTCGCTCTTTACGCTAAATTTTTTTATTCTTTTAAAAAATAAAGTTGTGACCCAGAGTCAAAATTTAGCGTAAAGAGCGAGGCGTTGAGGAGGGGACAGCCCCTTTCATATACGGACTAATTTCTGTTCGTTTTAAGTTTTAATGTCGCTCCTTACTTTCAGTTTAAAAAAACCCTACTCAGATTAATTTCTGCTCGTTTTGAGTTTGACTTTTTTAAATTTCTGTTTGTTTTGGGTTTCATTTATATATTAATACTTATTTTTGGTAGTTGAATGCTTAGTAGATTATTTGATTCTATTTTTGTTCATTTTTGGTTTAATGGAGTTCTTTACTTTTTTTTGAAAAACTTATTTTGTGCAAAAAGTGTTTTTGATTAATTTCTGGTCGTTTTATATTGACATAGTCTTTTTCAGGGAGAAAGACTGAGCCTCTTCTGCAGTTAAACAACCATCCCTTCCATAAAAACCGGAGAATCTTCACTTGTTTTAAACAAGTGAAGAATCTTCAGGAGAATCTTCAGGAGAATCTTCACTTGTTTTAAATTTTCTATATATGAATCTTGATATTATGCCCAAAATACATAGTATGAGAAGAATTATAACTATCAAGACAAAAATAAACCAAGGAGATGTTACAACAGAATTTCTTATGCTTTGGTTTTCTGTTTTATTTTCATTGTCTATTAAGTCGCTTTCTTTTAAATCTTCATCCGTCTTTGCCTGTTTTCTCTTACGTTCTTTGTCTTCATCTTTCTTTGGCTGTTTTCTATTTTGTTCTTTATCAGGAACTGTTGCTTTATTTTTGTCCCTGTCTAATATAATAGCTTCAAGTTTTCGGTTAATTTCAAGCAAAATTAAATAATTCTCACCTATCTTATCTATAAGATGCTCTTCTAGTTCATCAATTCTTTTTTCTAGGTTAAAATAGTTTTGCTTTTCTTCTGCCAAATTTCTACCAACGACAATTCTAGCCTTGTTTGTCACTGAATTTGGATTGCTTTTTAATGAGTCGTGGACAACGCACCTGTTTCGTCAGGTGGAATTGTTTCTCTTACTGTGAGTGCAATGGCTTCCTTCGGTATAGGAGTCAAACTTTCAGCTGGATTTCTATCTTTTGGAACAACAGATAACGCATCAAAATCTGTTTTACGATCTTTCATTGGTGTATTCATGTCCTGATCATTATCTGAACTTTCACTCTCTTTTGCTATAGCTGGTATATCAGCTCCATTCTCGAAATTGGCTACTCTTTCGACAGGTACTTGGAAAGCAGACAGTGCGCTTTTGAGTGTTGTTGTATTAGGCAATTTTCCAAGAGTCGTGGACAACACACCTGTTTCGTCAGGTGGAATTGTTTCTCTTACTGTGAGTGCAATGGCTTCCTTCGGTATAGGAGTCAAACTTTCAGTTGGATTTCTATCTTTTGGAACAACAGATAACGCATCAAAATCTGTTTTACGATCTTTCATTGGTGTATTCATGTCCTGATCATTATCTGAACTTTCACTCTCTTTTGCTATAGCTGGTATATCAGCTCCATTCTCGAAATTGGCTACCCCTTCGACAGGTACTTGGAAAGCAGACAGTGCGCTTTTGAGTGTTGTTGTATTAGGCAATTTTCCAAGAGTCGTGGACAACGCACCTGTTTCGTCAGGTGGAATTGTTTCTCTTACTGTGAGTGCAATGGCTTCCTTCGGTATAGGAGTCAAACTTTCAGTTTGATTTCTATCTAGTGGAACAGCAGATAACTTACTTAAATTTGTTTTAGGATCTTTCATTTGGGTATTTATCACCCGATCATTATCTGAACTTTCACTCTCTTTTGCTGCAGCTGATATATCAGCTCCATTCTTGAAATTGACTACCCCTTCGACAGGTACTTGAAAAGCAGACACTTCACTTTTGAGTGTTGCCGTATCAGCCAATTTTCGGAGAGTCGTAGGCAACATATATGTACCGTAAGGTGGAATTGCCTCTTTCATTTCGAGTTTAATGACTCCCTTCGGTATAGGAGTCCCACTTTCAGCTTGAATGCTATCTATAGGAGCAGTAAATAACTCATTAAAATTTGTTTTAGACTCTTCCATTTGCCTATTTATCAGCTGATCTTCACCTAACCATTTACTCTCTTTTGCTATAGCTGGTATACCAGCTCCATTCTCAAAATCATTAGCCCCTATGACAGGTGGTTCAGAAGTAGATATTTCTCTCAGGGTTATTGTTGTATTAGAAAGTTTACCAAGCTCCTGCTTAGTTTTATGTTTGGTTCCTGTGTCTGTAGCTGATACAGCAGAACCGCTTATCATGACAAAGGAAATATAAGTTATTAAAATTATTTTATGTACTCGCTCAGAAAACACCATGTTACTTGTTAATATCCATAAAATCATGCGTCGAGTAGTAAGACCCTTTCAAAAACAAAACTAATTTTTGAAATTTTCAGGTATATTTCTAGTTTTAATTAACAAATTAAAATTATTGCTCAGACATCATAAATATTTTTGCAGTTTACATGATAACTTTAGCGATCCATGAAATAAAATTATTTAAATATAAAATTTTCAGGGAATAATCTAGTTTCAATTCACCAATCAGATTTTTTGTTAAATTCTAAAGGAATTACTACATTTTATATAACTGTATCTACATGCTTTTAATTATGTTAAAAATACCATTTTGATCTTCATATGCAAGATGATGTTAATAACATTTGTTATTACATTGTTCTACTTTTTTATAATTAATTAAAAAAAACTTTTTCGACAAAATAAGTTCTTAAAAAAGTACAAAACTCCATTAAACCAAAATGAACAAAGGTAGAATCAAATAATCTACCAGGAATACAACTACCACAAATAAGTATAAAAAAATAAATGAAACCCAAAACAAACAAAAATTAAAATAAATAAGAGTCAAACTCAAAACAAGAAAAAACTAGTATGAGTAGGATTCTAAACCCCAAGCTTTCTAAAAGCCAGAATATAATTTGTACTTTACTGAAAAAAATCAAATGAATTTTCTGAAAGAAATCTGCATTGTCAACTTAATATAAATATGCTGAAAATTATTCCTTAAAATCTAAAGAAGGGGGAGGCGGCAAGCGCTAACAGTGGCTCTTTTTAACAAAGGTTGAAATGACTTTATTTCTCATTTCCCTTATTATGCATATTTTTTAATATCATCTAGATCCTCCGGAAAGGAGGACATAGCCTGCTAGAGTCCGTGGAAGGCATTCTTTAAAAAGATTGTCGCTCTAAGAACTCACCTTGAAATCCATAAAAATAATCACCATTTAGTTCACTTTTCATATTTCATACCTCCCCCGGGAAATATTTGAAGGGCTGTACTTTTTCACGCATAATTATCATTTTCAAAGCATTTTTTTACGAATATGAAGCTCAAATATAAAAAAAGAAAGTCGATGGGGGCTTGATAGCTTCCCTCGCATAAAAGAGAGCCTTAGATAAAAATATACATGTGTTCAAGCATATAGCACATGCATAGACGGAACATCCTCTACCCCCCCTCCCCCAACGGTCTATGATAGAAAATGCTTGCAGACAAAACACCCTAAAGAGGAAAATGAAAATGACAGCCAGCTGCCACCCAAACATCTAAATATCATTTAATGATATTTAAATATCATGTAAAACTTGTAAATAACCCTAGTTTCAGCCCAAACTGCCAGATGTCTAATAAATAAACGATGTTACTTATTATGGACCTGGTAAAACTACAAAATCAAAAATTGATCAGGGTAGATATACCTTCCCTATGTCTGATGACAAAATTTGAATTCAACATTTTAATCTTATGAAATAATATTTGTCGTAGATATCACTTCATATCGATAATGTAATCCGAAACTATACAAGATGACGAGTAAATTGTATATGATGACAATAGATACATGATGTCATTGTTAAATCTTACAAATCAATATGTCTGGGCGGCGAAGTGAAGTCGGTCCCTGAGTTAAATGCTCTCAGGCTTTTGCGGGGTGGCTTAGGCATTCTAGTTCTCTAAACTCCCACCGGTCATAATATTTATTCATTACAGTCATTACAGTAGTATTGGGCAATTGGATCCCAATAGAGCCCAGCCCCTTCGGATCCCGGTCCGGACACTTTTCTTTAAGAGACCATGGGGGTTCCCTCAATGCTGTCATCTACATAACCAGAGTCATAGATGTCGTTATTGTTAACTACAATTATTGATGATGACATGTTTTTTTCCAACGACACATTTTTTAAGCTTTCTAAGCAGTGTTCCATTGATTTTATTAAATTTTATGTTTGATCTACGAGTTGCGCGTAAGACCTATGATTTCCTAAGGTATAAGAATGATACGTTACTCGACTGAGCCAACAAATCGTTTATGATATTATGGTCTCCCTCCAGACCATACTTTATTATATTATGTTCTTCAAAATTGTATACTAAGACAATCAATGTATTGTTTCTGGGATGCTGGCCAAACTCATGTTTGATAGATAAACATATTCTTTTGATGATAAATGGAACTTGTTTCGACCTACAAAAATTGTATTGAGTACAACTGGCCAGGTATCCTTTTTATAATGTAATTGTGTCTTATATTCGAAAAGAGGGGGAAACAACCCCTAATATTCATAGAATCTTAATAAGAATTTTGTGTCTGAGGCTACGTAAACAGTTTCCCCCTAAAGACATATTTTTAACTTTTGGTCATTTTTGTGAAATAGGTTTCGTGAAATTTGATTCAATACCGTAAGGGGGCTACAGAGGTAGCCTGGAACAAAAAAAGGGATTGGAGGTGGAATAGCATCCCTTCAATCATTGCTAGACCATTAAGCTCTAAATTTCTGACCTAATAAGTATTCCCAAGTTTCTACAAGCTTCTATGTGAAGGAGTTGAGGAGAAAAATAGTGCTATCAAGCTATCAAGAAAAATAACTTGATAGATAAACATATTCTTTTGATGATAAATGGAACTTGTTTCGACCTCCAAAAATTGTATTGCGTACAACTAGCCATGATGATTTGAAGAACATAATATAATAAAGTATGGTCTGGAGGGAGAATCCTTCCCCTCCCAAATCAACTATGGGGTCTGCTTAAACACTAATAAACTTGAGCTGACTGCATAATTTCATGCCGAAAATTATTTTATTTTCGAAATGTCCGGGGATTTTCAGGAAGTCTTAAAAGATGCTGTATAAACATAAAAGCATATTTTAGGAAAAAAGGAACGGGAAAATGAAATAAAATAACCATAAAGAAAAACGTATGGCAATATTTTCGTGCACATACAATTTTTCACCCCTTTATTAGAAACATTACACTTTTTAGCGGAAAAAAAATGTTGTAATAGTACTGGGTTTTCTCAAAGGTATCATCGTCAGAGAAAAGTACTACCCGTGGCAAGTGACGATCTTGACGAGAAGTTAATGTTTTCATATTGGAGACCCATTCATTTTCTAGACTAAAAACGAAGAGATCTTTTCGGAGCTATCAGAAACCATTCTAAAGCATTTAGCGTACTACTACTAGTGTTGAGCAAAAAAGCATTTTTGATCTCCGAGCATTTCATGCAAAAGCAGTATAACCGGACAATGTCCAAACTAGGAGAAAGCACAATTTCTAAATGATAAGCTGTAAGGCTTGAACAACTGATGCTACAACTAACTTTCTGATAATAAGCCAAAACTTATCACTTACATTTTGTTTTAACCTTTAAGTGTTTGAAAAATTGTTGTTTAAACAGCTGTTTTTTGGACGAAAATTGCTGTTTTCTGTTCTTATGAAATAACAGAACAGAAACAGGAACAGGTATTCTGTTTCTGTTGGCCCGTTCTGTTCTGTCTCATTCAAGCTTTGTTTTTTTTTCTGTTTCTACAGAAAAACAGAACAGTGCCCATGCTTAGTCCAAAATCACATTCAGGGATTTGTGATGGATGTGCCGCTAAATTAATTTTGTGATAAATTCGGCCTGCAACTTTGAAGCTGAAAACATTACGACTATTGATGGTTCAATCTTCGCTTAAGTTGAAGGAAGCTAAAGCAAAACATGAATTTAAGTTTCGGAATTGTTTTTGGAACTCTTTAGAGAGCAAGTGAAGTCCGTTAAAAGGCCAAACCAATTCATTTAAAAGTCGTGGAGGTTGCCATGCAATTCGATAAAGCAAGCCACAGCCTCCAAATAAATTAAATTTGTTGGCTACTCTTTCCTAGGGAAAATCAACGACTTCATACAAATTTAAAGGGTCTCAATAACTTGTAATTAATACTTGCGTAGGTTATTGGATCCTTATAAGTTATTACTGGGTTTTGCACCACAGTTTCTTGGCGTCGAAGATTGCGATGGTGCTGTTTTTCAAACGGAATGGTTCTTTCTTCTTCCATTTCACTTTTGACTTGTTCTTATTCTCGCTGTCACTTGTCTTCTTGTTCTCGCAGTTTTTGTCGGCAGCACAATTCTTTGCTTTTGATTTTCATTTTTGACACCTTTGATACACACTTTCGCTTGTAATTCTCGCTGCCACTTGTCTTCAAACCGCATATTTTTTCTTGTTCTCCCTGTCACATATCTTCTAACCGCACCGTTTTTGTTCTTCATTTTCATTTTTTATTTGTTCGTATCCTCGTTGCTGCATGTTTTGTAACCGCATATTTCTTTGCTCTTCACATCCGTTTTGACTCAGTGTTATTGTCGTTTTGGCGTCTTCTTGATCATGTCTCATTTGATGATCCAGTTTGTTCAGTTTGAGAAACTGTTAATTTACGTATTTGTCCTCTAAGTGTTATAAAACTGCTGAAAATGCCTTTTGTAAATAGACTCTAAAAAACGGAATTTTGATACCAATAGATACATCGAAAGAATCAGAATTTTATGCTGATTTTAAATATAAAAGTTTCGTCAAGTTTTGTCCTACCTATTAAAATTTACGAGCCTGGGAAAAAAGGGTGTCTTATATTCGAAAAAAGGGGGAAACAACCCCTAATAGTCATAGAATCTTAATAAAAATCAAATCATCAGATTCAGTGTATCAGAGACCCTTTCTGTAAAGTTTCAAGCTCCTATCTGCAAAATGTGGAATTTTGAATTTTTTGCCAGAAGAAAGATCACGGATGCGTGTTTATTTGTTTATTTGTTTTTCTTTTTCCCAGGGGTTATCACATAGACCCAGTGGTCCTATAATATCCGGAGAGGACTGGGGGGGGGGTAGAGGGAGGGGCAAAAAGTTGGAAGCGGGTGATTGGGGGCTCTAGTGGGTGATATGGGGTCCTGGATGGGAATGATGGGAAGACCCAAACTCATGTGCAAGCCCGGTAATGGAAAACCGATGTGCTCAGGACAATTACATTATAAAAAGGATACCTGGCCAGTTGTACGCAATACAATTTTTGGAGGTCGAAACAAGTTTTATTGATCATCAAAAGAATATGTTTATCCATCAAGCATCTCAAATCATCATGGTATGCATATTCTCGGAATGATGCCAAAAAAAGTGCCCAGAAACAAAGCACTGGTAGTATTTACCCAAAATACAACTCCAATTGTGAAATCAATAGCGCAATTAACTTGTTACGATATTTTTACACTTAACAGGAGTTGGCCAGCACCCCAGAAACAATACATTGATTGTCTTAGTATACAATTTAAAAGAACATAATATCATAAACGGCTTGTTGGCTCAGTCGAGTAAAGTGTCATTGTTATACCTTAGGAAATCGTAGGTCTTACGCTCAATTCATACATCAAACATAAAATTTAATAAAATCAATGGAACACTGCTTAGAAGCTTAAAAAATGTGTCGTTGGAAAAGAAAACATATCATCATCAATAATTGTAGTTAACAATAACGACATCTATGACTCATATATGACATATATGGCAATAATATAATGCCACAATCTAAATACTCAAATTACCAAGGACAGTGAAAATGAAATCCAACAGCTTGAATTTATTAAGTGGACACTTACATAGCCATTTTTACTTGTAAACTAGTTGTAAAACAAGGTGGCACAGGGCTCCGTTGCCCCTCCCCCCTCACAATTGATGCCACTGGAGCTAGCAGATCTATCTTGTAGACATAATGTTCAGATTTACAAAAACAAACATACTGGTAACGTTTTAAAATTTATATACTTATTGTTTAGCAATTAATTAATTATTTATTTTTTATTATTATTAATTATTTATTATTTATTTCCTGGTTTCGACTTGGCTACACAATAATCTGACCCCATAACAAAAAGAATCAGCCTGTCTCGTCCATTATAAGCTTTTTTAGTTTGTGTGGCCAAACTATTTAGAATTCATTTTGTGGTCTTGCCATAACTTGTAGAGCTCAAGTAAGCTATACAAATAAACAGCAGAAAACGAAAACCCGACATCTAGCTTCCCTGGAATATTAAAAAAAAACCTCCAAATAAGCAATATGGCAATGACGTACAACTAAAAATGGCTTTGCAAGTTCCTGCTTAACCAATTTAACCAACCAGATCTTATTTTCACTGTCGTTGGCACTTCAATTAAGATAGACTAGGGTTTGTGGTTTAGTCTGACAACAGAGAAATAGACAGTTTACTCATAGAACTGTTTGTACCACAGATTTGTACAATTCGCAAAATATTGCTATCTCAAAATTTTGATTGGATGTGTTTGTGGGAATTTTGGGCGTGGGGGGGGGGGGCTAGTTGCCCTCCAATCACTTTCGACTATTAAAAAGGGTAATAGCCCTTCGAATTTCCAATTCGACTATTGTAAAGGGCACTAGCCACTCCAATTTCCAATCGAATGAGTCCTTTTCGAAGTTTCTATGACAACTCTTTCGATACGAAGTGCCCAGGTATGAAAAAAAAACAATTGTGCCCGCATCGTTCTTTACTTAGGCAGCGCGCAAGCGCTGCCTATGATTGACTGGATGTGTTTGGAGAAAAGATCGGCGTGAGAGGGGGTTTAGTTGCCTTCAAATCACTTTCGACTATTAAAAAGGGCACTAGTGCTTTTTCCAATCGAATGAGCCCTTTTGAAGTTTCTACGCTTTCAATAAAAACCTTATACGCCCCCAAGGCATAACTTACAACCCTTGTCCTGAGGGCTGTGGGGGGATGGAGTGGTTGACATCCTTAAAGACCCAATTTCCAAAACTTTCAACTACGTTGAATAAAAAGGATATCTCAAAGTTTTGATTAGATGTGTTTGGGGGAAAGGTGGGCGTCAGAGGGCGGGTTAGTTGCCCTCTAATCAGTTTCGACTATTAAAAAGGGCACTAGCCCATTGAATTTCCAATCAAATGAGCCTTTTTAAAAGTTTCTACGAAAACACCTTCTATAAAAAGTCTTATATGCCCCCAGGGCATAACTTACAACCCTTGCCCTAAGGGCTGTGGGGGACTGTCCTCAAGAACATAATTTCTATCTGGCAATCAACTACGCTGAACAAAATGGCTATCTCAAAATTTTAATTGGATGTGCTTAGGGAAATGGTGGGCGTGGAAGGGGTGTTAGTTGCCTTCCAATCACTTTCGAATATTAAAAAGGGCAAAAGCCACTCCAATTTCCAATTGAACGAGCCCTTTTCGAAGTTTCTACGACAACTTCTTGGATACGAAGTGCCCTGCTCTAATGGAAAAAATTAATAAATAATACTCTCTGCAAACATCGTTCTTATATGCCCCCAGGGCATAACTTAAAACCCTTGCCTTGAGGTTTGTGGGGGAGTGTCCTCCTCTTTACTTAGTCCCCGTTTCTTGTATCGTTCTCAAGTGACCCCGTTCTTTACTTAGGCAGCGCGATCGCGCTGCCTATGATTTATACAACAAATTTCTATATAAACCTTTCTATAACCTTTATAAACTAAACCTTTCGATCGCACTGCCAATGATTTATACAACAACTTTCTATATAAACAACTTTCTATATGCCCACAGGGCATAACTTACAGCCCTTGCACTGAGGGCTCTGAGGGGGTTATCATCATAAAAGACTTAATTTCCAGAACTTTCAACTATGTTGAACAAATTGGATATCTCAAAGTTTTAATTGGATGTGTTTTAGAAATTGTTGGGCGTGATAGGGGCGTTAGTCGCTATCCAATCACTTACAACTGTTAACGAAGGAACTAGCCCTTTCAATTTCCAATTGAATAAGCCATTTTGAAGTTTCTACGACAAAACTTTCAATAAAGACTTTATATGCCCCCAAGACATAACTTAAAACCCATGCCCTGAGAGCTGTGGGGGAGGTGTTGTCATCCTTAAAGACCTAATTTCCAGAGAGTTTAACTACGTTGAACAATATGGATATCTCAAAATTTTGAATGGATGTGTTTTGGAAAATGGTGGGCGTCAAAAAATGTTGATTGGATATGTTTGGGGGAGTGATTGGTGTGGGGGGGGGGGTAGTCGGCCTTCTTTCACTTTCAACTATTAAAAAGGGCACTATCCCTTTGAATTTCCAATCGAATGAGGCTTTTTTGAACTTTATAAAACAATACAGTCTATAATAACCTTATATACCCTCAATATATAACATAACCCCTTTGGCCCGAAGTTTTTCTAGGTGCTACAAACTAAAAAACATATTTTCTATCTGAAGTTGTACTGCATCGACAAAAATTACTGTATGACATTTTTGATTGGATTTGTTTGAGTAAATGATGGGCGTGGGCGGACTATTTGCCCCCCAGTCACTTTCAACTATTAAAAAGGGCACAAGCCCAATGAATTTCCAATCAAATGAGCCTGTTTTGAAGTTTCTACGACAACGCCTTCTATAAGAACCTTATATGCCCCTAGGGCATAACTTAAAACCCTTGCCCTGAGGGTTGTGGGGGAGTGTCCTCCTTAAAAATATAATTTTTATATGGAAATCAACTACGCTGAACAAAATGGCTATCTCAAAATTTTTATTGGATGTGCTTGGGGAAACGGTGGGCTTGGGGGGGGACTAGTTACCCTCCAATCAGTTTCAACTATTAAAAAGGACACTAGCCCTTTGAATTTCCAATCGAATGAGCCTGTTTTGAAGTTTCTACGACAACGTCTTCTATAAAAAAACTTATTTGCCCCCAAGGCATAACTTAAAACCCTTGCCCTGAGGGTTGTGGGGGAGTGTCCTCCTCAAAAACATATTTTTTTTCTGGAAATCAACTACTCGGAAGAAAATTACTATCTCAAAATTTTGATTGGATGTGTTTGGGGGAATGTTGTTCGTGGGGGGGGGGGTTAGTTGCCCTCCAATTACTTTTGACTATCAAAAAGGATAATAGCCCTTCGAATTTCCAATTTAACTATTTATACACTATTTCCAATCGAATGAGTCCATTTCGAAGTTTCTATGACAACTCCTTCGATACGAAGTGCCCAGGTATGGAGAGAAAAAAACAACAAAAACACATTGTGCCCACATCGTTCTTTACTTAGGCAGCGCTAGCGCGCTGCCTATGATTGGATGGGTTTGGAGAAAAGATCGGCGTGAGAGGGGATTTAGTTGCCTTCAAATCACTTTCGACTATTAAAAAGGGCACTAGTGTTTTTGTCAATCGAATGAGTCTGTTTTGAAGTTTTTACGACAACGCCTTCTATAAAAACCTTATATGCCCCCAGGGCAAAACTTAAAACCCTTTCCCTGAGGGTTGTGGGGGAGTATCCTCTTCAAAAACATATTTTCTATCTGGAAATCAGCTACGCTGAACAAAATGGTTATCTAAAATATTGATTGGATATATTTGGAGAAAAGATTGGCGTGAGAGGGGGGTTAGTTGCCTTCAAATCACTTTCAACAATTAAAAAGGGAACTAGCACTTTGAATTTCCAATCGAATGAGCCTTTTTTCAAGTTTCTACAACAAACATTTCAATAAAAACCTTATATAACCCCAAGGCATAACTTATAACCCTTGCCCTGAAGACTCTGGGGGATGTGTGCTGCTCAATGGTATAATTTAATGAACTTTTAACTGCGTGGAACAAAATGGCTATCTCAAAATCTTTATAGGATGTGTTTGGGGAAATATTGGGCACGGAAGGGGTGTTAGTTGCTTTCCAATCACTTTTGACTATTAAAAAGTGCACTAGCCATTTCAATTTCTTATTGAATAATCCCTTTTTGAAGTTTCTACGACCACACGTTATATAAAAACCTCATATGCCCCCTGGGCATAATTTACAACCCTTGCCCTGAGGGCTGTGGGGGTTATAATCCTCAAAGACCTAATTTCCAGAACTTAAAACTACGTTTAATAAATTGGCTATCTCAAAGTTTATATTAGATGTGTTTGGGGAAAAAGTGGGCGTGAGAAGCGGGTTATTTGCCCTCTAATCCCTTTGACTATTTAAAAGGGCGCTAGCCCTTTGAATTTCCAATCGAATGAGCCTTTTTTAAAGTTTCTACGACAACGCCTTCTATAAAAAAAACCTTATATACCCCCAGGGCATAACTTAAAACCCTTGCCCTAAGGGCTTGCCCTAAGGGGGACTGTCCTCAAAAACATAATTTCTATCTGGAAATCTACTACGCTGAACAAAATGGCTTTCTCAAAATTTCGGAAAATGGTGGGCGTGGAAAGGGTGTTAGTCAACTTCTAACCACTTTCGACTATTAAAAAGGGCACAAGCCACTCCAAATTCCAATTGAATGAGCGCTTTTCATAGTTTCTACAACAACTTCTTCGATACAAAGTGCCCTGCTCTAAAAGAAAAAAAAAGAATAAATAATACATTGTACCAACATCGTTCTTATATGCCCACAGAGCATAACTTAAAACCCTTGCCCTGAGGACTGTGGGAGAGTGTCCTCCTTTTTACTTAGTCCCCGTTTCTTGTCTCGTTCTCGAGTGTCCCCGTTTTTTATGATTTATGCAACAACTTTCTATATAAACCTTATAGGCCCCCAAGGCATAACTTAAAACCCTTGCACTGAGGGCTTTGAGGGGGTTATCATCCTAAAAGACCTAATTTCCAGAACATTTAACTACGCTGAACAAAATGGCTATCTCAAAATTCTTATTGGATTTGTTTGGGGGAATGATGGGCGTGGGCGGACTATTTGCCCCCCAGTCACTTTCAACTATTAAAAAGGGCACAAGCCCAATGAATTTCCAATCAAATGAGCCTGTTTTGAAGTTTCTACGACAACGTCTTCTAAAAAATCTTATATGCCCCCAGGGCATAACTTAAAACCCTTGCCCTGAGGGTTGTGGGGGACTATTAAAAAGGGCACAAGCTACTCCAATTTTCAATTGAATGAGCGCTTTTCAAAGTTTCTACAACAACTTCTTCGATACAAAGTGCCCTGCTCTAAAAGAAAAAAAAAGAATAAATAATACATTGTGCCAACATCGTTCTTATATGCCCACAGAGCATAACTTAAAACCCTTGCCCTGAGGACTGTGGGAGAGTGTCCTCCTTTTTACTTAGTCCCCGTTTCTTGTCTCGTTCTCGAGTGTCCCCGTTCTTTACTTAGGCAGTGCGATCGCGCTGCTATAGGATTTATGCAACAACTTTCTATATAAACCTTATATGCCCCCAGGGCATAACTTAAAACCCTTGCACTGAGGGCTCTGAGGGGGTTATCATCCTAAAAGACCTAATTTCCAGAACTTTTAACTACGTTGGACAAAATGGATGTCTCAAAATTTTGAATGGATGTGTTTTGGAAAATGGTGGGCGTCAGAGGGGCGTTAGTCACTATCCAATCACTTTCAACTATTAAAAAAGGCACTAGCCCTTTCAATTTCCAATTGAATGAGTTCTTTTGAAGTTTCATCTGCCAAATTGCCTACTATTGGAAAGCTGCTAGCATATTGACCAATACTTTATGTTATCGGTGCTTCAGATACTGTTTACTGGTGTATTGGTACTTGTTGCCTCGCAAAACATTGATGCATCTATTTTATTTTTTTTGTCTGATGTTCTACATATTTTCGATATGGAAATCAGCTACGCTGAACAAAATGGTTATCTAAAACATTGATTGGATATGTTTGGAGAAAATATTGGCGTGAGAGGGGGGTTAGTTGCTTTCAAATCACTTTCAACTATTAAAAAGGGCATTAGCCCTTTGAATTTCCAATCGAATGAGCCTTTTTTAAAATTTCTACAACAAAGATTTCAATAAAAACCTTATATAACCCCAGGGCATAACTTATAACCCTTGCCCTGAAGACTCTGGGTGTGTGTGCTGCTCAATGGTATAATTTAATGAGCTTCTAACTGCGTGGAACAAAATGGCTATCACAAAATCTTTATAAGATGTGTTTGGGGAAATATTGGGCATGGAAGGGGTGTTAGTTGCTTTCCAATCACTTTTGACTATTAAAAAGTGCACTAGCCATTTCAATTTCTTATTGAATAATCCCTTTTTGAAGTTTCTACGACCACGCGTTATATAAAAACCTCATATGCCCCCTGGGCATAATTTACAACCCTTGCCCTGAGGGCTGTGGGGGTTGTAATCCTCAAAGACCTAATTTCCAGAACTTAAAACTACGTTTAATAAATTGGCTATCTCAAAGTTTATATTAGATGTGTTTGGGGAAAAAGTGGGCGTGAGAAGCGGGTTATTTGCCCTCTAATCCCTTTGACTATTTAAAAGGGCGCTAGCCCTTTGAATTTCCAATCGAATGAGCCTTTTTTAAAGTTTCTACGACAAAGCCTTCTATAAAAAACCTTATATGCCCCAGGGCATAACTTAAAACCCTTGCCCTAAGGGCTTGCCCTAATGGGGGCTGTCCTCAAAAACATAATTTCTATCTGGAAATCTACTACGCTGAACAAAATGGCTTTCTCAAAATTTTGGAAAATGGTCGGCGTGGAAAGGGTGTTAGTCAACTTCTAACCACTTTCGACTATTAAAAAGGGCACAAGCCACTCTTATTTCCGATTGAAGGAGCGCTTTTCAAAGTTTCTACAACAACTTCTTCGATACAAAGTGCCCTGCTCTAAAAGAAAAAAAAAGAATACATAATACATTGTGCCAACATCGTTCTTATATGCCCACAGAGCATAACTTAAAACCCTTGCCCTGAGGACTGTGGGAGAGTGTCCTCCTTTTTACTTAGCCCCCGTTTCTTGTCTCGTTCTCGAGTGTCCCTGTTCTTACTTAGGCAGCGCGATTGCGCTGCCTATGATTTATGCAACAACTTTCTATATAAACCTTATATGCCCCCAGGGCATAACTTAAAACCTTTGCACTGAGGACTCTGAGGGGGTTATCATCCTAAAAGACCTAATTTCCAGAACATTTAACTACGTTGAACAAAATAGATGTCTCAAAATTTTGAATGGATGTGTTTTGGAAAATGGTGGGCGTCAGAGGGGCGTTAGTCACTATCCAATCACTTTCAACTATTAAAAAAGGCACTAGCCCTTTCAATTTCCAATTGAATGAGTTCTTTTGAAGTTTCATCTGCCAAATTGCCTACTATTGGAAAGCTGCTAGCATATTGACCAATACTTTATGTTATCGGTGCTTCAGATACTGTTTACTGGTGTATTGGTACTTGTTGCCTCGCAAAACATTGATGCATCTATTTTTTTTTGTCTGATATTCCCTTTCTGACGTCCTTTTCAACGTCTTTTTTATTTTTTTCTTTATGTTTTAATCCCTTATTTTTTCTATAATTGACTTTTCCGCTAATTAGTTAATTTTGTTATTATTGCTACTATTGTTAAACAGCTTGACCTGTTAGACGGGAAATAAACAACAAGTTGAGTGAAAGACTGTTAGTTTGCGTTTGACGGATGAAGAAGAGGGGGAGGGGGGCAAGTGCTAACAGTGGCTTTGTTTAACAAAGGTTGAAATGACCTTATTTCTCATTTCTCTTATTATAAATATTTTTTAATATCATCTAGATCCCCCGGAAAAGAGGACATAGCCTACTAGAGTCCGTGGAAGGCATTCTGTGAAAAGATTGTCGCTCTATGAACTCACCTTGAAATCCATAAAAATAATCACCTTTTAGTTCACTTTTGATATTTCTTACCCCCCCCCCTGAAAATATTTGAAGGGCTGTACTTTTTCACGCATGATTATCATTTTCACAGTATTTGTATACGAATATGAAGCTCAAATATAAAAAAAAGTTGAGGGGGGCTTGACAGCTACCCTCGCATAAAAGAGAGCCTTAGATAAAAATATACATGTGTTCAAGCATATAGCACATGCATAGACGGAACATCCTCTACTCTCCCCTCTCCGCCAACGGTCTGTGACGGAAAATGCTTGCAAACAAAACCCACTAAAGAGGAAAATGAAAATGACAGGCAGCTGTCACCCAAACATGTAAATATCATGTAATGATATTTAAATATCATATAAAACATGTAAATAACCCTGGTTTTAGCCCAAACTGCTAGTTATCTAATAAATAAACGATGTTACTTATTATGGACCTTCTAAAACTACAAAATCAAAAATTTATCAGTTTAGATATACCATCCCTATGTTTGATAACAAAATTTGAATTCAACACCTTAATCTTATGAAAAAGTTTTTGTCGTAGATGTCATTTTATATCGATAACGTCATCCAAAAATATATAGGATGACGAGTAAATTGTATATGATGACATCAGATACATGATGTCATTGTTAAATCATGATGTCATTGTTGTCATTGTTAAATCTATTTTTTTCTGCAAAAAAGTGTAGTGTTTCTAATAAAGGGGTGAAAAATTGTATGTGCACGAAAATATTGCCATACGTTTTTCTTTATGGTTATTTTATTTCATTTTCCCGTTCCTTTTTTCCTAAAATGTGCTTTTATGTTTATACAGCATCTTTTAAGACTTCCTGGAAATCCCCGGACATTTCGAAAATAAAATAAATTTTTGCGTGAAATTATGCAGTCAGCTCAAGGTCATTAGTGTTTAACTTTATTTTGCGTGTTTGTTTGAACCGTATAGTGACCTAGTTAATAATTAAGTAAATTATTTTTCTAATGAAAGCTGAGACGGTATCCTATCAAGGTGGTATCCAGAGGGGGAGGGGGTAGGGAGGTATTATAATTAAATGATAATAGCTCGAAATTTTATTTATTGAAAGCAGGGAAAAAAAGGTGATTGACCTTTTTAAAGAAACAGGCAAATTATTCCAGACAACTGGCCCCACATGACGTATTGAAAATAGCGATCTAGTACTAGTAACTTGAGGTGTCCGTGTATCTCTAGCATGACGAGTAGGATAATTGTGTACATCATCACCAGAAATAAATAAATTTAAAAAATTTAAAATCACTTGGGAACCAAATTAAAAAAATATTCAAACAGTTTTTTATTTATAAAAAGTGTTGTCGTAGAAACTTCAAGAAGGAATCATTCAATTTGAAATTGAAACGGCTAGTGCCCTTATTAATAGTCGAAAGTGATTGGATGGCAAGTAACCCCTCTCACGCCCACCATTTCCCAAACACATCTAATCAAAACTTTGAGATAGCCATGTTGTTCAACGTAGTTGAAAGCTCCGGAAATCATGTCTTTGAGGATGACAACCACCTCACGACACTCAGATTAAGGGTTATAAGTTATACCCTGGGGCATATAAGGTTCTTATAGATAGTGTTGTCGTAGAAATTTCAAAAAGGGCTCATTCGATTGGAAATTCGAAGGGATAGTGCCCTTTTTAACAGAAGAAAGTGGATGGAGGGCCACTAACCCTCCTCTCAAGCCCACCATTTCCCCAAACACATCCAATGAAAATTTAGAGATAGGAATTTTCTTCAACGTTGTTTAAAGTTATGGAAATTCGGTTTTTGAGGATGACAACCCCTCCCCCAGTCCTCAGAGAAGATTTGTAAGTTATGCTCTGGGGGCATATATGGTTTTCTTGAAAGTGTTGTCGTAAAAACTTCAAAAGGGCTCATTCGATTAGAAATTGAAAAGGGCTAGTGCCTTTCTTAATAGTTGAAAGTGATTGAAGAGCGACTAACGCCCCTCTCACGCCCCTCCATTTCCCCAAATACATCCAATCAAGATTTTGAGATAGCCATTTTGTTTAACGTAGTTGGAAGTTCTGGAATTTAGGTTGAGGATGACAACGCCCTCAGAGCCCTCAGAGTCCAAATGAGGAGTTTAGTTAATATGAAATATTTTATAGTATTGGGAATATACATAAAGTCGAAATTAATAAAGCCGTATACATTTTAGGCAATGATATGACAGCCATTAGTTTAATTTTTGTAATTATAAGTTTAATTTTTGAACTTATATTTTCAATTTTTATATTTTTTTAACAGAAATTTTTTTCAGCTTTTTTTACGTGTCTTAAAATGAGATTAAGTATACTTAAAAACAAAAAAATTTTTTTTAACCTTTTTGAAATACAAAATGCGAATGATATAGATATTTTAGTCGTGACTTTTAGTACTAGAAAAAGAGTGTTTGTAGTAGCACTTTTCTTTTTTGGCCTGAATTTCTTTTGGACTTGGAAAATTATAAAACTTTTTCTTATGCGGCTGGATTAGTCGCACTCTCCACATCACTGTCTTATCATCACTTAGAATAGATTTTATATTATTAATTTTGACTTTATGCATATCCCAATACTAAGAAATACTTTTCAAAAGACATTATTATATCATTTCGCTCGTATGGCTATCATATCATCCCTTAGAATAGATAATACTTTTTTTAATTTTGGCTTTATTCATGCCCCAATACTAAGCAATACGTTTCAAAAGACAATATTCCATCATTCCCTTCATAGGGCTGTCATGTCATCATTTAGAATAGATATTACTTTATTAATTTCGACTTTTTGCATACCCTGAATTAGACCCCGGCGCCTTGCCGATGAGGGAAGACCGGTGGCAGCGGGGCCAACTTTTTCCGCAATTCTTTTTACCAGCAAATTAAGGGCTTAGCGATGGGCGCTCCCCTCTCCGGGTTACTGGCGAATATTTATGTGGAACATATTGAAAATTGGGCATTAGATTCGTATTTTTTGAAACATATCTTTTGGGGACTGTACATTGTTGACGTAATTTCACTCTGGAACTATGGGGAAAATGAGCTTAAGGGTTTTTTAGATCACCTTAATACATATGATAGAAATTTACAGTTTACCTTAGAAATTGAAATTACAAATAAAATCCCATTCCTAGATGTGTTAGTTATTCGTAGCTTTGATAAACTCAATTTTACTATTTATAGAAAACCAACACAAAATAATAGACATTTGCATTTTACATCAAACCACCCCCCTCAAGTTAAAAGAGCAGTCGTAATATCCCTCGTCGATCGCGCCCTAAATATTTGTTCTGATTCCCACATCACAGCAGAATTAAACTTTATCAAGGACATACTTTTTGGAAATGGGTATCCTATGATATTTATTAATAATGTAATTAACTGTAGACTGAAAAGACATTTCCGTAAAATTAATGATAGTTTACCAAGTGAGATGTCTGACAAGCCCTTAAATATAATCTACCTCCCCTATATCCCAAAAATCACTACAAATCTTAAAAAAGTTTGCACAAAAAATAATCTGCATGTAGTATTCACAAATAATTTTAGAATCATAAATTTTCTAAATTCTGGTAAAGATAAAACCCCAGTTACTCGCCAAAGAGGGGTCTATCAAATACCATGCGATTGTGTCAAATATTATATAGGTAGAACACACCAGAATTTAGAAAAGCTCATACAACAGCATAAAGATGATATTGTCAAAGCTTTAAATTCTAATATTTCCACTGTTTCATCTGATTCTGCATTAGGCAGACATATTTTTGAAAATCCTAGCCACAATATACCTTTTGATGAATCCGCCCTTATTAGCAGTGACCTAGGTATAAAACAGGTAGCCCGAGAATCACTTCAAATCAAACTTAAGATTAATAATAATATTTCCTTAAATAGGGACTTGGGGGACTATACGCTAAATGCTCTATACACAAATTTGATAAAAAATTATCTTACAAAATATTTAAAAAAACCGATCGACATTAACACAGAACCAGTTACAAACAGACCTTTGAGGTTAGCTGCCAAAAAGGCTGGATTAGCAATAAGAACATGTTTTTAATTTATTTTCTTTCATTTCATTGAATCGTCTTGTTTTACCTTACTTTTTATCAGTCCTGGTTGAACTTCGCTGAAGTAATGATGCTAGGATTGTTTTGGAAAAAATTTCTACTTTTTTGGTTTTATTGGTCGCCTGTTGTTGTGAGTCTTTTTTTCTTTTATATATTTTTGTCTTGCTGAGGACGGCCCTTGGACATAGGGCCGAAATATTCATTCAAATTATCTCCACTGTCTTACAAAAAGATTTCCCCTTTGTTCGTCGTACTTTTGTTGTTTGTGATGGAAAGGCAGTGTGGTCTTCGTCGCTATTTTCGTCTTGCTTATGGGGGGCAATTGACCAATGATATCTTTTACTTTATTAATTTAGGCAAAAAACATGCTAATCATTAACCAGCAAAAATTCTTGGTATCTTGCAAAATTGAAAATCTCATTCCCAAGTCTTTAAGATTCAGATTACACTTAAATAACCGGAAAGAAAAGCAATTTGCTCGCACACTACAATTTAAAACATTAACACACATCATTAAAGACAAAAAACAAAAGAGATATATTATTTCCTCTGAAATTAAATCCTTAAAAAAAAATTTATTTGAAAATTTGTCCTCTGTTGATTTTAGACAGGTTGATAGGTTGGAAAGAAATTTGTTTAGCCATGATCTCCGCTTATCAAAGGAACGACTCATTAAGAAATTGGAAAACCTCAGATATAAATTTTCGACGGATACCCCTACTAACACTCCATGTTTCACTCCTGGACTGGCTGTTGTTAATCTATCCTCTAGAACGCTTGAACCAAAGGAAATTTAAATTTTCAAAAAAGTTCCAAAAGTCTCTTTTCTTCCAAGACATGTCCCTGTGGCAGATTTAATTTCTTCTCTAGAATCCTCTGTACACAAATTTTATACATCTATACCCAACCCAGATGAAGTTAGGGCTAGTCTTATAGATACCCTTTACAATAATCAAAAAAAGATTAATTTTCCCACCAATAAAAAACCAGATAATTTGTATGACCTAAAAATACTATCTAATCTCCGTAAAGATTCATCCATTATCATAACTAAAGCAGATAAAAGCAATTCTCTGGTTGTCATGGATACGACAGATTACGATACAAAAATTTATTCTCATTTAAATGACGAGACAACATATAGAACTACAACCCACGATCATACTGATCAATTTGCAAACAAAATTATAAATGAATTAAAAAGTTTAAAAAAAAATGGTAAAATTACTCCGCAGCTATAAAATAAATTTTTCCCCCGTGGTAGCTTTTGCCCAAAGTTTTATGGTCTACCAAAATTACACAAGAAAGGCATTCCTTTAAGGCCCATAGTAGCTTGTACGAAAGCCCCCACATCCAATATTGGGAAATGGTTATGTACAGCCTTTAAACCTTTGCTTTACTCTCAAAAATCATATATATGTAATTCGGTAGATTTAGTTGAAAAACTCAAAAATGTAAATATCTCAGAAAATACAATTATAAGTAGCTTTGACATTGTTTCAATGTATACAAATATTGATGTCATAGCATCTGAACAGTTATTAGAAAATAAAATCAAAGAAAATTATCACTTAATAGAAGCTTCAGCAGCAGGAATAGATTGTGATGTCTTAATGACCTTGGTTAAACTCTGTAACAAATACTCAATGTATTTCCAATTCCGTAATTCTTTTTACCAGCACATTAATGGCTTAGCGATGGGCGCGCCCCTCTCTGGGTTATTGGCGAATATTTATGTGGAACATATTGAAAATTGGGCATTAGATTCGTATTTTTTGAAACCTATTTTGTGGGGACGTTACATGGATGACGTAATTTCACTCTGGAACTATGGGGAAAATGAGCTTAAGGGTTTTTTAGATCACCTTAATACATATGATAGAAATTTACAGTTTACCTTAGAAATTGAAATCGCAAATAAAATCCCATTCTTAGATGTGTTAGTTATTCGTAGCTTTGATAAACTCAATTTTACTATTTATAGAAAACCAACACAAAATGATAAATATTTGCATTTTACATCAAACCACCCCCCTCAAGTTAAAAGAGCAGTCGTAATATCCCTCGTCGATCGCGCCCTAAATATTTGTTCTGAGTCCCACATCACAGCAGAATTAAACTTTATCAAGGACATACTTTTTGGAAATGGGTATCCTATGATATTTATTAATAATGTAATTAACTGTAGACTGAAAAGACATTTCCGTAAAATTAATGGTAGTTTACCAAGTGAGATGTCTGACAAGCCCTTAAATATAATCTACCTCCCCTATATCCCAAAAATCACTACAAATCTTAAAAAAGTTTGCACAAAAAATAATCTGCATGTAGTATTCACAAATAATTTTAGAATCATAAATTTTCTAAATTCTGGTAAAGATAAAACCCCAGTTACTCGCCAAAGAGGGGTCTATCAAATACCATGCGATTGTGGCAAATATTATATAGGTAGAACACACCAGAATTTAGAAAAGCGCATACAACAGCATAAAGATGACATTGTCAAAGCTTTAAATTCTAATATTTCCACTGTTTCATCTGATTCTGCATTAGGCAGCCATATTTTTGAAAATCCTAGCCACAATATACTTTTTGATGAATCCGCTCTTATTAGCAATGACCTGAGCATAAAACAGGTAGTCCGAAAATCAATTGAAATCAAAGTTAAGATTAATAATGATATTTCATTAAATAGGGACTTGGGGGACTATACACTAAATGCTCTATACACAAATTTAACTAAAAATGATCTTACAAAATATTCTAAAAAACCGATAGACATTAACACAGAACCGGTTACAAAAAGACCTTTGAGGTTAGCTGCCAAAAAGGCTGGATTAGCAATAAGAACATGTTTTTAATTTATTTTCTTTCATTTCATTGAATCGTCTTGTTTTACCTTACTTTTTATCAGTCCTGGTTGAACTTCGCTGAAGTAATGATGCTAGGATTGTTTTGGAAAAAATTTGCACTTTTTTGGTTTTATTGGTCGCCTGTTGTTGTGAGTCTTTTTTTCTTTTATATATTTTTTTCTTGCTGAGGACGGCCCTTGGACATAGGGCCGAAATATTCATTCAAATTATATCCACTGTCTTACAAAAAGTTTTCCCTTTTGTTCTTCGTACTTTTGTTGTTTGTTATGGAAAGGCAGTGTGGTCTTCGTCGCTATTTTCGTCTTGCTTATGGGGAGCAATTGACCAATGATATCTTTTACTTTATTAATTTAGGCAAAAAACATGCTAATATCATTAACCAGCTAAAATTCTTGGAATCTTGCAAAATTGAAAATCTCATTCCCAAGTCTTTAAGATTCAGATTACACTTAAATACCCGGAAAGAAGAGCAATTTGCTCACACACGACACTATAAAAAATTAACACACCTACATAAAGACAAAAAAACAAAAAAGATATATTATGTACAATGATAGCAAATCATTAAAAAAAATTTTATTTGAAAAATTGTCATCGGTTGATTTTAGACAGTTTGATAGTTTGGAGAGAAATTTGTTTAGCCATGATTTCCGCTTATCCCGCTTACCAATAAAATTGGGTTTTTAGTTTTTGGAAATATGAACATCCACGTTTAAAATACATCTGATATTATTAATTATATTTGATTTTTTAATAAAGTCAGGTTTTTAGTTTTCAGAAATAATAACATCCACGTTTAAAATACATATGATTTTATTAAAAATATTTGATTTTATAATAAAGTTTGGTTTTAGTTTTCTGAAATAGTAACATCCATGTTTTAAATATATCTGATTTTATTAACAATATTTGATTTTTTGATATATTGTGGTTTCAGTTTTCAGAAATTAGAACATCCATGTTTAAAATACATCTTTTTTTATTAATAATGTTTGATTTTTAAATAAAGTTTGATATTAGTTTTAAGAAATAAGAACGTCCATGATTTTAAAAAATCTTATTTTATTATAACGTTTGATTTTTAATAAAGATTGGTTCTAGTTTTCAGAAATAAGAACATCAACGTTTAAAATAAATTTGATTTTATTAATAATATTTGAATTTTAATAGAGTTAAGTTTTAGTTTTCAGAAATTAGAACATCCATGTTTAAAATATATCTGATTTTATTAATAATATCTGTTTTTTTTAATAAAGTTAGGTTTTAGTTTTCGGAGATAAGAACATCCACGTTTGAAATAAATTTGATTTTATTAATAATATTTGATTTTTATTAACAATGTTGGCTTTTAGTTTTCAGACATAAGAACATCCGTGTTTAAAATACATGTGATTTTATTAATAATATTTGATTTAATAATAAAGTTGGGTTATAGTTTTCAGAAATAAGAACATCCACATTTAAAATACATCTGATTTTACTAATAGTATTTAATTTTCTAATAAAGTTAGGTTTTAGTTTTCAGAAATAAAAACATCAATGTTTAAAATACATCTGATTGTATTAATAATATTTGACTTTTAAGAAATAAAAGATAGGTTTTAGTAATCGGAGATAAGAACATCCACGCATAAAATACATCTGATTTTATTAGTAATATTTGATTGCTTAATAAAGTTGGGTTTTTAGTTTTTGGAAATATGAACATCCACGTTTAAAATACATCTGAATTATTAATAATATTTGATTTTTAATAAATTCGGATTTTTAGTTTTCGGAAATATGAACATCCTCGTTTAAAATGCATCTGATTTTATTAATAATATTTCATTTTTAATTAAGTTGGGTTTTAATTTGCAGAAATAAGAACATCCATTAGACGCAGCTGATTTTATGAATAATATATGATTTCTTAATAAAGTTAGGTTTTAATATTTAGAAATAAGATGATCCAACGTCTAAAATACATCTTTTTATTAATAATATTTGATTTTTTAATAAAGTTGGGTTTTAGTTTTCAGAAATAAGAACATCCACGTTTAAAATACATCTGATTTTCTTTTACTTAAAGTTAGGTTTTAGTTTTTGGAAATAAGAACATCCACGTTTAAAATACATCTTGTTTTATTAGTAATATACGATTTTTTAATAAAATTGGGTTTTTAGTTTTTGGAAATATGAACATCCACGTTTAAAATACATCTGATATTATTAATTATATTTGATTTTTTAATAAAGTCAGGTTTTTAGTTTTCAGAAATAATAACATCCACGTTTAAAATACATATGATTTTATTAAAAATATTTGATTTTATGATAAAGTTTGGTTTTAGTTTTCTGAAATAGTAACATCCATGTTTTAAATATATCTGATTTTATTAACAATATTTGATTTTTTGATATATTGTGGTTTCAGTTTTCAGAAATTAGAACATCCATGTGTAAAAAACATCTTTTTTTATTAAAAATATTTGATTTTTAAATAAAGTTTGATATTAGTTTTCAGAAATAATAACGTCCATGATTTAAAAAAATCTTATTTTATTATAACGTTTGATTTTTAATAAAGATTGGTTCTAGTTTTCAGAAATAAGAACATCAACGTTTAAAATAAATTTGATTTTATTAATAATATTTGAATTTTAATAGAGTTAAGTTTTAGTTTTCAGAAATTAGAACATCCATGTGTAAAAAACATCTGAGTTTATTAATAATATCTGTTTTTTTATAATAAAGTTAGGTTTTAGTTTTCGGAGATAAGAACATCCACGTTTGAAATAAATTTGATTTTATTAATAATATTTGATTTTTATTAACAATGTTGGCTTTTAGTTTTCAGACATAAGAACATCCGTGTTTAAAATACATGTGATTTTATTAATAATATTTGATTTAATAATAAAGTTGGGTTATAGTTTTCAGAAATAAGAACATCCACATTTAAAATACATCTGATTTTACTAATAGTATTTAATTTTCTAATAAAGTTAGGTTTTAGTTTTCAGAAATAAAAACATCAATGTTTAAAATACATCTGATTGTATTAATAATATTTGACTTTTAAGAAATAAAAGATAGGTTTTAGTAATCGGAGATAAGAACATCCACGCATAAAATACATCTGATTTTATTAGTAATATTTGATTGCTTAATAAAGTTGGGTTTTTAGTTTTTGGAAATATGAACATCCTCTTTTAAAATGCATCTGAATTATTAATAATATTTGATTTTTAATAAATTCGGATTTTTAGTTTTCGGAAATATGAACATCCTCGTTTAAAATGCATCTGATTTTATTAATAATATTTCATTTTTAATTAAGTTGGGTTTTAATTTGCAGAAATAAGAACATCCATTAGACGCAGCTGATTTTATGAATAATATATGATTTCTTAATAAAGTTAGGTTTTAATATTTAGAAATAAGATGATCCAACGTCAAAAATACATCTTTTTATTAATAATATTTGATTTTTTAATAAAGTTGGGTTTTAGTTTTCAGAAATAAGAACATCCACGTTTAAAATACATCTGATTTTCTTTTAATTAAAGTTAGGTTTAAGTTTTCGGAAATAAGAACATCGACGTTTAAAATACATCTGGTTTTATTAGTAATATACGATTTTTTAATAAAATTGGGTTTTTAGTTTTTGGAAATATGAACATCCACGTTTAAAATATATCTGATATTATTAATCATATTTGATTTTTTATTAAAGTCGGGTTTTTAGTTTTCAGAAATAATAACATCCACGTTTGTAATACATATGATTTTATTAAAAATATTTGATTTTATAATAAAGTTTGGTTTTAGTTTTCTGAAATAGTAACATCCATGTTTTAAATAAATCTGATTTTATTAACAATATTTGATTTTTTAATATATTGTGGTTTCAGTTTTCAGAAATTAGAACATCCATGTTTAAAATACATCTGTTTTTATTAATATAGTCGATTTTTAAAAAAAGTTTGATATTAGTTTTCAGAAATACGAATGTCCATGATTTAAAAAAAATCTTATTTTATTATAATGTTTGATTTTTAATAAAGATGGGTTTTAGTTTTCAGAAATAAGAACATCACCGTTTAAAATAAATTTGATTTTATTAATAATATTTGAATTTTAATAGAGTTAAGTTTTAGTTTTCAGAAATTAGAACATCCTTGTTTAAAATATATCTGATTTTATTATTAATATCTGTTTTTTTAATAAAGTTAGGTTTTAGTTTTCGGAGATAAGAACATTCACGTTTGAAATAAATTTGATTTTATTAATAATACTTGATTTTTATTAACAAAGTTGGCTTTTAGTTTTCAGACATAAGAACATCCGTGTTTAAAATACATGTGATTTTATTAATAATATTTGATTTAATAATAAAGTTGGGTTATAGTTTTCAGAAATAAGAACATCCACATTTAAAATACATCTGATTTTACTAATAGTATTTAATTTTCTGATAAAGTTAGGTTTTAGTTTCCAGAAATAAAAACATCCATGTTTAAAATACATCTGATTGTATTAATAGTATTTGACTTTTAAGAAATAAATGATAGGTTTTAGTAATCGGAGATAAGAACATCCACGTATAAAATATATCTGATTTTATTAGTAATATTTGATTGCTTAATAAAGTTGGGTTTTTAGTTTTGGGAAATATGAACATCCACGTTTAAAATACATCTGCTGTAATTAATAATATTTGATTTTTTCATAAAGTTGGGTTTTTAGTTTTCAGAAATAAGAACATCAACGTTTAAAATACATCTGATTTTATTAATCATATTTGATTTTTTAATAAAGTTGGGTTTAGGTTTTCAGGAATAAGGACATCAGCGTTTAAAATTCCTCTGATTTTATTAATAATATTTGATTTTTTATTAAAGTTGGGTTTTAGTTTTTAGAAATAAGAACATCCACGTTTAGAATAAATCTGATTTTATTAATAATATTTGATTTTTTTTAATAAAGTTGGGTTATAGATTTCTGAAATAAGAAAATCCATATTTAGAATACATCTCATTTTATTAATAATATCTAATTTTTTAATGAAGTTAGATTTTAGTTTTCAGGAATAAGTACATCCACGATTAAAATAAATCCGATTTTGTTAATAATATTTGATTTTTTTAGTAAATCTGTGTTTTAGTTTCAGAAGAAAGAATATCAACCTTTAAAATACATCTGATTTTATTAATAATATCCAATTTTTTTTAGATTTTAAGTTTCAAAACCAAGAGCATCTGCGTTTAAAACACATCTGATTTTATTAATATTATTAATTTCTTAATAAAGTAGGTTTTATTTTTCAGAAATAAGAACATCTACGTTTAAAATACATCTGATTTTATTAATAATATTTGATTATTTAATAAAGTTTGGTTTTAGTTTTCGGAAATATCCCATCCTTATTTAAAATACATCTGATATTATTAATTATATTTGATTTTTTGGTAAAATTGGGTATTAGTTTTCAGAAATAAGAACATCCAGGTGTAAAACACATCTGATTTTATTAATAATATTTGATTTTTTTAAAATTTGGGTTATAGTTTTCAAAAAAAAGAACATCTACGTTTAAATTACATCTGATTTTATTAAAAATATTTGATTTCTTAATAATGTTGGATTTTAGTTTTTAGAAATAAGAACATCCATGTTTAAAATATATCTGATCGTATTAATAATATTTGGTTTTTAATAAAGTTGGGTTTTAGTTTTCAGAAATAAGAACATCCACGATTAAAATACATCTGATTTTATTAATTATATTTTGTTTTTTAAATAAAGCTGGGTAGTTTTCAAAAATAAGAATATCCACGTTTAAAATACAACGGATTTTATTAATAATATTTGATTTTTAATAAAGTTGGGTTTTAATTTTCAGAAACTAGAACATCCACGTGTGCAAAACATCTGATTTTATTAATAATATATGATTTTTTAATAAGGTTAGGTCTTCATTTTTAGAAATAAAAATATCCGACGTTTAAAATAAATCTGATTTTATTGATAATATTTTATTTCTTAATAAAGTTGGGTTTTAGTTTTCAGAAATAACAACATCCACGTTTAAAATACATATGATTTTATTGATAATATTTGATTTCTTAATAAAGTTGGGTTTTAGTTTTCAGAAATAACAACATCCATGTTTAAAATACATCTGATTTTATTACTAATTTTTGATTTTTTAATAAAGTTTTGTTTTAGTTTTCAGAAAATAGAACATCCATGTTTAAAATAGATCTTATTTTATTAATAGTATTTAATTTTCTAATAAAGTTAGCTTTTAGTTTTCAGAAATAAGGACCTCCATGTTTAAAATACATCTGATTGTATTAATAATATTTGACTTTTAAGAAATAAAGTTAGGTTTTAGTATTTCGAGATAAGAACATCCACGTATAAAATACATCTAATTTTATTAGTAATATTTGATTGCTTAATAAAGTTGGGTTTTTAGTTTTTGGAAATATGAACATCCACGTTTAAAATACATCTGATGTAATTAATAATGTTTAATTTTTCCATAAAATTGGGCGTTAAGTTTTCAGAAATAAGAACATCAACGTTTAAAATACATCTGATTTTATTAATAATATTTTATTTTTTAATAAAGTTGGGTTTAGGTTTTCAGAAACATGGACATCAGCGTTTAAAATACATCTGTTTTTATTAATAATATTTGATTTTTATTAAAGTTGGGTTTTAGTTTTTAGAAATAAGAACATCCACGTTTAAAATACATCTGATTTTATTAATAATATTTGATTTTTTAAATAAAGTTGGGTTATTGATTTCAGAAATAAGAACATCCACGTTTAGAATACAGTTGATTTTATTAATAATATTTGATTTTTTTAAAATTTGGGTTATAGTTTTCAAAAAAAAGAACATCTACGTTTAAATTACATCTGATTTTATTAAAAATATTTGATTTCTTAATAATGTTGGATTTTAGTTTTTAGAAATAAGAACATCCATGTTTAAAATATATCTGATCGTATTAATAATATTTGGTTTTTAATAAAGTTGGGTTTTAGTTTTCAGAAATAAGAACATCCACGATTAAAATACATCTGATTTTATTAATTATATTTTGTTTTTTAAATAAAGCTGGGTAGTTTTCAAAAATAAGAATATCCACGTTTAAAATACAACGGATTTTATTAATAATATTTGATTTTTAATAAAGTTGGGTTTTAATTTTCAGAAACTAGAACATCCACGTGTGCAAAACATCTGATTTTATTAATAATATATGATTTTTTAATAAGGTTAGGTCTTCATTTTTAGAAATAAAAATATCCGACGTTTAAAATAAATCTGATTTTATTGATAATATTTTATTTCTTAATAAAGTTGGGTTTTAGTTTTCAGAAAAAAGAACATCCACGTTTAAAATACATCTGATTTTATTGATAATATTTTATTTCTTAATAAAGTTGGGTTATAGTTTTCAGAAATAAGAAAATCCATGTTTAAAATAGATCTTATTTTATTAATAGTATTTAATTTTCTAATAAAGTTAGCTTTTAGTTTTCAGAAATAAGGACCTCCATGTTTAAAATACATCTGATTGTATTAATAATATTTGACTTTTAAGAAATAAAGTTAGGTTTTAGTATTTCGAGATAAGAACATCCACGTATAAAATACATCTGATTTTATTAGTAATATTTGATTGCTTAATAAAGTTGGGTTTTTAGTTTTTGGAAATATGAACATCCACGTTTAAAATACATCTGATGTAATTAATAATGTTTAATTTTTCCATAAAATTGGGCGTTAAGTTTTCAGAAATAAGAACATCAACGTTTAAAATACATCTGATTTTATTAATAATATTTTATTTTTTAATAAAGTTGGGTTTAGGTTTTCAGAAACATGGACATCAGCGTTTAAAATACATCTATTTTTATTAATAATATTTGATTTTTATTAAAGTTGGGTTTTAATTTTTAGAAATAAGAACATCCACGTTTAAAATACATCTGATTTTATTAATAATATTTGATTTTTTAAATAAAGTTGGGTTATTGATTTCAGAAATAAGAACATCCACGTTTAGAATACAGTTGATTTTATTAATAATATTTGATTTTTTAATGAAGTTGAATTTTAGTTTTCAGAAATAAGTATATCCATGATTAAAATACATCTGATTGTGTTAATAATATTTGATTTTTTTTGTAAATCTGTGTTTTAGTTTCAGAATATCAACCTTTAAAATACGTCTGATTTTATTAATAATATTAATTATTTAATAAAGTTTGTTTTATTTTATAGAAATAAGAACATCCATGTTTAAAATGCATCTGATTTTATTAATAATATTTGATTTTTTAATAAAGTTGGATTTTAGTTTTCGGAAATATCAACATCCTTGTTTAAAATACATCCGACATTATTAATAATATTTGATTTTTTAATAAAATTAGGGTTTAGTTTTCAGAAATAAGAAAATCTAAGTGTAAAACACATCTGATTTTATTAATAATATATGATTTCTTAATAAAGTTAGGCTTTAATTTATAGAAATTAGAAAATCCAAATTTTAAAAAACATCTGATTTTATTAATAATATTTGATTTGTTTATAAAGTTGGTTTTTAGTTTTCTGAAATAAGAACATCCACATTTAAAATACATCTGATTTTATTAATATTATTTGATTTTGTTTAATAAAGTTAAATTTTAGTTTTTGGAGATAAGAATATCCACGTTTAAAATACATCTGATTTTATTAAAAATATTTGATTTCTTAATAAAGTTGGATTTTACTTTTTAGAAATAAGAACATCCATGTTTAATATACATCTTATCATATTTATAATATTTGGTTTTTAAATAAAGCTTGGTTTTAGTTTTCAAAAATAAAAATATCTACGTTTAAAATACAACTGATTTTATTAATAATATTTGATTTTTAATAAAGTTGGGTTTTAATTTTCAGAAACAAGAGCATCCACGTGTAAAAAACATCTGATTTTATTAATAATATATGATTTTTAAATAAGGTTAGGTCTTCATTTTTAGAAATAAAAATTTCCGACGTTTAAAATAAATCTGATTTTACTGATAATATTTGATTTCTTAATAAAGTTGGGTTTTAGTTAGTCAGAAATAACAACATCCACGTTTAAAATACATCTGATTTTATTACTAATTTTTTATTTTTTAATAAAGTTTTGTTTTATTTTTCAGAAATAAGAACATCCAAGTTTAAAATACATCTAATTTTATTAATAGTATTTAATTTTCTAATATAGTTAGGTTTTAGTTTTCAGAAATAAGAACATCCATTTACAATACATCTGATTGTATTAATAATATTTGAATTAATAATAAAGTTGGGTGTATAGTTTTCAGAAATAAGAACATCCACGTTTAAAATACATCTGATTTTATTAATAGTATTTAATTTTCTAATAAAGTTAGGTTTTAGTTTTCAGAAATAAGAACATCTATTCTTAAAATACATCTGATTGTATTAATAATATTTGACTTTTAAGAAATAAAGTTAGGTTTTAGTATTCGGAGATAAGAACATTCACGTATAAAATACATCTGATTTTATTAGTAATATTTGATTGCTTAATAAAGTTGGGTTTTTAGTTTTTGGAAATGTGAACATCCACGTTTAAAATACATCTTATTTTATAATAATATTTGATTTTTTAATAAAGTTGGGTTTAGTTTTTCAGTAATAAGGACATCAGCGTTTAAAATAAATCTGATTTTATTAATAATATTTTATTTTTATTAAAGGTTGTTTTAGTTTTTAGAAATAAGAACATCCACGTTTAGAATACATCTGATTTTATTAATAATATTTGATTTTTTAATGAAGTTGGATTTTAGTTTTCAGAAATAGGTACATCCACGATTAAAATACATCTGATTTTGTTAATAATATTTGATTTTATTAGTAAATCTGTGTTTTAGTTTCAGAAGTAAGAATATCAACCTTTAAAATACATCTGATTTTATTAATGATATTCTATTTTTTAGATTTTCGGTTTCAAAACTAAGAGCATCTACGTTTAAAATACATCTAGATTTTATTAATATAATTTCTTAATAAAGTTGGGTTTTAGTTTTCAGAAATAAGAACACCCACGTTTAAAATACGTCTGGTTTTATTAATAGTATTTGATTTTTTAATAGAGTTGGGTTTTAGTTTTCGGAAATTTAAACACCCTTGTTAGAAATACATCTGATATTATTAATAATATTTGATTTTTTAATAAAATTGGGTTTTAGTTTTCAGAAATAAGAACATCCAGGTGTAAAAAAAATCTGATTTTATTAATGATATATGATTTCTTATTAAAGTTAGGTTTTAATTTATAGAAATAAGAACATCCAAAGTTTAAAAAACATCTGATTTTATTAATAATATTTTATTTTTTAATAAAGTTGGATTTTAGTTTTCTTAAATAAGAGCATTCACGTTTAAAACACATCTGATTTTATTAATAATATTTGATTTTTTAATAAAATTGGGTTTAAGTTTTCAGAAATAAGAACATCCACATTTAAAATACACATGATTTTATTAATAAAATTTGATTTTTTTAATAAAGTTAAATTTTAGTTTTTGGAGATAAGAATATCCACGTTAAAAATACATCTGATTTTATTAATAATATTTGATTTTTTAATAGGCTTAGGTCTGTATTTTTAGAAATAAAAATATCCGACGGTTAAAATTAATCTGATTTTATTGATAATATTTGATTTCTTAATAACGTTGGGTTTTAGTTTTCAGTAATAACAACATCCACGTTTAGAATACATATGATTTTATTACTAATTTTTGATTTTTTTAATAAAGTTTTGTTTTAGCTTTCAGAAATAAGAACATCCACGTTTAAAATACATTTGATTTTATTAATAATATTTGATATTTTTTAACTAAGTTGGGTTCTAGTTTTCAGAAATAAGAACGTCCGTGTTTAAAATACATGCGATTTTGTTAATAATATTTGATTTAATAATAAAGTTGGGTTATAATTTTCAGAAATAAGAACATCCACATTTAAAATACATCTGATTTTATTAATATTATTTGAGTTTTTAATAAAGTTGGGTTTTAGTTTTTAGAAATAAGAACATCCACGTTTAAAATACATCTGATTTTATTAATAATATTCTATTTTTTTTAGATTTTAGGTTTCAAAACTAAGAGCATCTACGTTTAAAATATATCTAACTTTATTAATAATATTAATGTCTTAATAAAGTTGGTTTTAGTTTTCAGAAATTAGAATATCCACGTTTAAAATTCATCTGATTTTATTAATAATAGTTGATTTTTTAATAAAGTTGGGTTTTAGTTTTCAGAAATATCAACATCCTTGTTTAAATTACATCTTATTTTATTAATAATATTTGATTTTTTAATAAAGTTGGGTTTTACTTTTCAGAAATAAGAACATCCAGGTGTAAAACACATCTGATTTTATTAATAATATATGATTTCTTAATAAGGTTAGGTTTTAATTTATAGAAATAAGAACATCCAAAGTTTAAAAAACATTTGATTTTATTAATAATAGTTGATTTGTTTATAAAGTTGGGTTTTAGTTTTCTGAAATAAGAACATCCACGTTTAAAATACATCTGATTTTATTAATAATATTTGATTTTTTAATAAAATTGGGTTTAAGTTTTCAGAAATAAGAACATCCAGGTGTAAAACACATCTGATTTTATTAATAATATATGATTTCTTAATAAGGTTAGGTTTGAATTTATAGAAATAAGAACATCCAAAGTTTAAAAAACATTTGATTTTATTAATAATAGTTGATTTGTTTATAAAGTTGGGTTTTAGTTTTTTGAAATAAGAACATCCACATTTAAAATACATCTGATTTTATGAATAATATTTGATTTTTTAATAAAGTTAAATTGTAGTTTTTGGAGATAAGAAAATCCCCGTTTAAAATACATCTGACTTTATTAGTAATAGGCTATTTGAATTTTAAATAAAGTTAGGCTTTTTAGTTTAAAGAAATATGAACATCCACGTTTAGAATACATCTGATATTATTAATAATATTTTATTTTTTAATAAAGTTGGGTTTTAGTTTTCAGAAATTAGAATATCAACGTTTACAAAACATCTGATTTTATTAAAAATATTTGATTTCTTAATAAAGATTGATTTTAGTTTTTAGAAATAAGAACATCAATGTTTAAAATACATCTCATCATATGAATAATATTTGGTTTTTTAATAAACTTGGGTTTTATTTTTCAGAAATAAGAACATCCACGATTAAAATACATCTGGTTTTATTAATAATATTTGGATTTTTAAATAAAGGTGGTTTTTAGTTTTCAAAAATAAGAATATTCCACGTTTAAAATACAACTGATTTTATTAATAATATTTGATTTTTATTTAAGTTGAGTTCTAATTTTCAGAAATAAGAACATCCACGTGTGAAAAACATCTGATTTTATTAATAATATATGATTTTTTAATAAGGTTAGGTTTTAATTTTTAGAAATAAGAACACCCACGTTTAAAACACATATGATTTTATTGATAATATTTGATTTCTTAATAAAGTTTGGTTTTAGTTTTCAGAAATAACAACATCCAAGTTTAAAAAAAATCTGATTTTATTACTAATTTTTGATTTTTTAATAAAGTTTTGTTTTAGTTTTCAGAAAATAGAACATCTGCGTTTAAAATGCATCTGATTTTATTAATAATATTTGATTTTTTTTAACAAAGTTGGGTTTTAGTTTTCAGAAATAAGAACATCCGTGTTTAAAATACATGTGATTTTATTAATAATATTTGATTTAATAATAAAGTTGGGTTTTAATTTTCAGAAAAAAGAACATCCACGTTTAAAATAAATCTGATTTTATTAATACTATTTGAGTTTTTAATGAAGTTGGGTTTTAGTTTTCAGAAATAAGAACATCCACGTTTAAAATACATCTAATTTGATTATTAATATTTGATTTTTTAATAAAGCTGGGTTTTAGTTTTCAGATATAAGAACATCCGTGTTTAAAATAAATATGATTTTATTAATAATATTTGATTTTTTAATAAAGTTGGGTATTAGTTTTCAGAATGCAGAACATCTACGATTAAAATAAATCTTGTTTATTAATAATATTTAATTTTTTAATAAAGATGGGTTTTAGTTTTCAGAAATAAGAACATCCACGTTTCAAATACAGCCGATTTTATTAATAGTATTTAATTTTTTTAATAAAGTTAGGTTTTAGTTTTCAGAAATAAGAACATCCATGTTTAAAAGACACCTGATTGTATTAATAATATTTGATTTTAAAGAAATAAACTTAGGTTTTAGTATTCAGAGATAAGAACATCAACGTATAAAATACATCTGATTTTATTGGTAATATTTGATTTCTTAATAAAGTTGGGTTTTAGTTTTTTGGAAATATGAACATCCATGTTTAAAATACATCTGATGTTATTAATAATTTTGATTTTTTAATAGAGTTGGGTTTTAAGTTTTCAGAAATAAGAATATCAACGTTTAAAATACATCTGATTTTATTAATAATATTTGTTTTTTTATTAAAGTTGGGTTTTAGTTTTTAGAAATGAAAACAGCCACGTTTAAAGTACATCTGAGTTTATTAATAATATTTGATTTTCTTTTAAAAAGTTGGTTTATAGTTTTCAGAAATAAGAACATCCACGTTTAAAATACATCTGATTCTATTAATAATATTTGATTTTTTTAATAAATTGGTGTTTTAGTTTCAGAAGTAAGAAAATCAACCTTTAAAATAAATCTGATTTTATTAATAATATTCTATTTTTGTAGATTTTATGTTTCAAAAATAAGAACATCTACGTTTAAAATACATCTGATTTTATTAATAATATTTGATGTCTTAATAAAGTTGGGTTTTTAGTTTTCCGGCATACGAACATCCTTGTTTAAAAGTACATCTGATTTTATTATTAATATTTGATTTCTTAATAAAGTTGGGTTTTTAGTCTTCAGAAATAAGAACATCCACGTTTAAAATAAATTTGATTCAAATATTAATAATATTTGATTTTTTAATAGAGTTTGGTTTTAGTTTTCAGAAATAAGAACATCAACTTGTAAAATACATCTGATTTTATTAATAATATATGATTTTCAATAAATTTAGGCTTTAATTTTTAGAAATAAGAACACCCAACGTTTAAAACACATCTGATTTTATTAATAATATCTCATTTTTTAATGAAGTTGAATTTTAATTTTCAGAAATAAGAATATCCACGTTTAAAATACACCTGGTTTTATTAATAATGTTTGATTTTTTAATAAAGTTAGGTTTTTGTTTTCAGAAAAAAGAACATTCACGTTGAAAATACGTCTGATTTTATTGATGATATTTTTTTAAAGTTGGGTTTTATTTTTCAGAAATAAGAACATCCACGTTTAAGGGATATTATTCCATCATTTCCTTCATAGAGACTGTCATATCATCACTTAAAATAGTTATTACTTTATCACTTTCTACTTTATGTATACCCCAATACTAAGCAACACTTTTCAAAAGCGGTCGTCCTATAAACTTCAAAGGGGGCTGATGTTAAAAACTTCGAAATTGACACAAACCCATTTTTCCACTGTGATATTGTTACTTTGATACCAGCTTTGATACTTCGATGAATATTTGATTTTTTTATTTTGATTTTGAAATAAGGAATTTTTGAAAACTTTTACTTTTTGCAATAAAAAGCAAACCAAAAATTAATTTAAAAAACTTTCCGAAAATTGAGTTTTTTAAAGATAAGGAAAGGCCATTTTAAACTTAAGCTCAGCAGATACAAATATCTTTTAAAACTCAAACTCAAAACGACCAGAAATTACTTTTAAAGAATAAATGAAACCCAAAATGAACAGAAGGACATCAAATGTTTAAAACACATCTGATTTTATTAATAATATTTCATTTTTTAATGAAGTTGGGTTTTAGTTTTCAGAAATAAGGATATCCACGTTTAAAATACATCTGATTCTATTAATAATATTAAATTTTTTAATAAAGTTAGGTTTTTATTTTTCAGAAAAAGAATATTCAGTTTAAAATACGTCTGATTCTATTAATGGTATTTTTTTAAAGTTGGGTTTTATTTTTCAGAAATAAAAACATCCACGTTTAAAAGATATTCATCTATCATTTCCCTCATAGGGTTGTGATATCATCACTTAGAATAGATATTACTATATTAATTTCGACTTTCTGCATACCTCTATAATAAGCAATACTTTTCAAAAAACATTATTCTATCATTTCCCTCATAGGAGTTTCATGTCATCACTTAGAATAGATATTACTTTATTAATTTATACTTTTTGCATGCCTCAATGCTAAGCAATCGTTTTCAAAAGACATTATTCTATCATTTCCCTCATAAGCTGTCATATTATCACTTTGGAATTGATGTTACTTTATTAATTTCGACTTTATGCATACCCCAATACTAACCAATACTTTTCAAAAGAAATTATTCTATCATTTCCCTCATAGGGCTGTCATATCACCACTAGGTTGAGTTACATTAAATTAAATGCTTTTAAGTTAGATTCATTTATGTTAGGTTGCCATGGACCACCCGGGTACCTGCAGCCGACCTAAAATAATCACTTTTTTTCAAACAACTTCAGTTACATTTGAAAAAGTATAGATAGTGACACATTTTCACTACCAAATCTGCTGCCCTCTTTTCAACTATAGTTATAGATGGCAGCACCTAAGTTCAAACAGAAGGGCATAGTGAGAGAGACATGCAAAAATGTTAGGTCCATTTTGATTCTCTTATCCTGAGGTCACTATCTATTCTAAAGTGAGGATATGACAGCCCTCTGAGGGAAATGATAGAATAACACCCTGTGAAGGAAATGATAGAATTGTTTCTTTCGAAAAGTATTTATTAGTATTGAGGCAAGCAAAAAGTATTGAGGTCGAAATTAATAAAGTAATATCTATTCTAAGTGTTGATATGCTAGCCCTATGAGGGAAATGATAGAATAATGTTATTTGAAAAGTATTGCTTATTATAGGGGTATGCAGAAAGTCGAAATTAATATAGTAATATCTATTCTAAGTGATGATATCACAACCCTATGAGGAAAATGATAGAATAATGTATTTTGAAAAGTATAGCTTAGTATTGAGGTATGCATTAAGTTGAAATTAATAAAGTAATATCTATTCTAAGTAATGATGTGAAAGTCCTATGAGGGAAGTGATAGAGTATTGTCTTTTGAAAAGTATTCCTTAGTATTGGGATGTACATAAGGAAAAATTAACAGAGTAATAAATATTCTATGTGTTGATATGACTGCCCCAATGAGGGAAATGATTGAATAATATCCTCTAAACGTGGATGTTCTTATTTCTGAAAACTAAAACCCAACTTTATTAAAAATCAAATATTATTAATAAAATCAGATGTATTTTAGATAAGGATGTTCATATCTCCGAAAACTAAAAACCAAACTTTATTGAAAAATGAAATATTATTAATAAAATCAGTTGTATTTTAAACGTGGATATTCTTATTTTTGAAAACTAAAACCCAGCTTTATTTAAAAACAAATATTATTAATAAGACCAGACGTATTTTAATCGTGGACGTTCTTCTTTCTGAAAACTAAAACCCAACTTTATTAAAAAACCAAATATTATTAATAAGATCAGATGTATTTTAAACATGGATGTTCTTATTTCTAAAAACTAAACCCCAAGTTTCTTAAAAATCAAATATTTTTAATAAAATCAAATTTATTTTAAACTTGAATATTCTAATTACTAAAAACTAAAACCCGACATTATTAAAAAATAAAATATTATTAATAACATAGATGTATTTTGAACGTGGATGTTCATATTTCCAAAAACTGAAAAAACCAACTTTAAGATGTATTTTAAACGTGGATGTTCTTATTTCTGAAAACTAAAACCAAACTTTATTAAAAAAAAATCAAATAACATTAATAAATTCAGATTTATTTTAAACGTAGATGTTCTTATTTCTGAAAACTGCAACCCATCCTTATTAAAAAATAAAATATTATTAATAAAATCAGGTATCTTTTAAACGTGGATGTTCTTATTTCTTAGAACTAAAACCCAGCTTTATTAGTAAATCAAATATTTTTCATAAAAGCAGATGTATTTTAAAATGTGGATGTTCATATTTCCAAAAACTAAAACCCAACTGTATTAAAAAATAAAATATTATTAATAAAATCAGATGCATTTTAAACGTGGATGTTCTTATTTCTGAAAACTAAAACCCTACTCTATTAAAAAAATATATATTAATAAATAAAAGCAGACATATTTTAAACGTGGATGTTCTTATTTCTGAAAACTAAAACCCAACTCTAATGAAAAATCAAATATTATTAATAAAATCAGATGTATTTTAAACGTGGATGTTCTTATTTCTGAAAACAAAAACCCAAGATTATTACAAAATCCAATATAATTAATAAAATCAGATGTATTTTACACGTGGATGTTCTTATTTCTGAAAACTAAAACCCAAATTTATTAAAAAATCAAATATTATTGATAAAATCAGATATATTTTAATCGTGGAAGTTCTTATTTCTGAAAAATCAAACACAACTTTATTAAAAAATCAAATATTATTAATAAAACCAGATATATTTTAAAGGTGGATGTTCTTATTTCTGAAAACTAAAACCCAACATTATTAAAAAATCCAATATAATTAATAAAATCAGATGTATTTTACACGTGGATGTTCTTATTTTTTTAAAATTAAAACCCAGCTTATTAAGAAATCAAATATTATCAATAAAATCAGATGTATTATTTCTGAAAACTCACACCCAACTTAATAAATCAAAAAATCAAATATTATTAATAAATCAGATGTGTTTTAAGCGTGGATGATCTTATTTCTGAAAACTAAAAACCCAACTTTATTAAAAAATCAATTTTTTTTAATAAAAATCATATGTATTTTGAACGTGGGTTTTCCTATTTCTGAAAACTCTAACCCAACATTATTAAAAAATCCGATATCAGACGCAACGCTATAGCGTTGCCTATAGTAAAGGGCATACTGCTCCAATGGTTTCTCATTATTAATTAAAAAGTTTTTTAAATTAATTTTTGTTCGTTTTTGATTGCAAAAAATTCAAGTTTTTAAAAATTGCTTATTTCAAAATCAAACTAAAAAAAATAATCAAATATTCATCGAAGTATCAAAGCTGGTGTCAAAGTAACAATATCACAGTGGAAAAATGGGTTTGTGTAAATTTCGGAGTTTTTATAATCTGATGTTTGAACTATTTTTTACAAAATTGCTATCTCAAAATTTTATCGGATGGGTTTGGGGAAAAAGCGCCTCTGGGGACTAATTATGCTTCGGTCTCTTCTGACTCTTTAAAAGTGAACTAGAACTTTCTATTTTCAATCAAATGAGCCCTCTATGAAGTTTATACGAGTATCCCTTCTATAAGAACCATATATGTCCCCAGAGTATAACTTACAACGCCTGTCCTTGGGCCCTGGGGGTTGTGACAACCCTGGATTTTTAATATCTGATGATTGAACTATTTTTAACAAAATGGTCACCTCAAATTTTTATCGGATGGGTTTATCTATCCAATACACCCAAAGGCGTGGTAGGCGAAAGGGGCAAGTGGCCCTCCGATCTTTTTTCACTCTGAGAAAATGAACTACAACTTTTAATTTCCATTCAAATGAGCCCTCTCTGAAGTTTGTACGAGCATCCCTTTCATAAGAACCACATACGGCCCCAGGACATAGCTTACAATGCCTGTACCCCGGGCCCTCTGGGGATGTGTCTACACCGGAGTTTTCGTTTTCTGACCTTTGAACTATTTTGAAAAAAATAGCTCTCTAAAAGTTCTTATCGGATGGGTTTGAGGAAAAAAGGGTGTGGAAAGGGGGCTAGTTGCCCTCCGATCTCTTTTGACTCTTGAAAAGTCAACGAGAACTTTCAATTTCCAATCATATGAGCCTTCCGAAGTTTATACGATTATACCTTCCATAAGAACAATATATGCCGCCCGAGCAATACTTCCCCGGGCCCTGGCGGGAGGGGGGTGTAGACACAGGAGGTTTTCTTATCTGACCTTTGAACTATTTTTAACGCAATGGCCATACGTAAAGGAGTTTTTATTGTATGATCTTTGAAGTATTTTTAACAAAATGGCTACATCAAATTTTTTTATCAGATATACTTGGGAAAAAGAGCTTGGGGGGGGGGGCAATTTGACCTTGGATCACTTTTGACTCTTTGAAAGGCACTAGAACTTGCGATTTACAATCGAATGAGCCCTCTTTGAAGTTTATACGACGACTGCTTCTATATGAAGTGCCTCTGGGAAAAAAATAAATGGAGTGTGGGGGGAGGCTAGCTGCCCTCCAATACCTTTTGACTCTTAAAAAGTAAATTACAACTTTCAGTTCCCAATCAAATGAGCCTTCTAGGAAGTTTACACGAACATCCCTTCCAAAACAACCATATATGCCCCCAGGACATAACTTACAACGCCCATCCCCGGGGCCTGGGGGACTGTGTCGACACCGTAGTTTTTTGTTATCAGGACTTTGAATATGGGCTGATTGTTGTTCATGGAACTTGTTGCATGAATGTTTTTGTTCATGAAACTTGTTGCATGTTGATTTTTCTCTTCCTCAAACTTGCACATTGATTTTTTTCTTCTCTTGAAGCCAATTTTATTCATGGAACTTGACCGTGCTTATTTATGTTTGTGGAACATGTTGAGTGCTAATTTTTCTACGTGAAACTTGTTGCATGCTGATTTTTTTTCTCTTCGCAAAACTTAAACAATAATTTTTCTCCCCGTTAAACTGATTTTGTTCGTGGAACTTGTTGCGTGCTGATTTTTTGTTTGTGAAACTTGTTGCAGTCTGACTTATTTTTCTCTTCGCGAAACTTGTACATTGATTTTTCACCTCGTGAAACTGATTTTTCTGCGTGAAAATTGTTGCATGCTGATTTTTGTTTCTCTTCGCGAAACTTAAACAATAATTTTTATCCCCGTTAAACTGATTTTGTTCGTGGAACTTGTTGCGTACTGATTTTTTATTCCTGAAACTTGTCGCATGTTAATTTTTTCTCTTCTTGAAACAAGTACATTGATTTTTTTTCCACCTAGTGAAACAAATTTTGTTTATGAACTTTTTGCGTGCTGTATGTTTGTTTGTTTTAGGTACTCGTTGCATGCTATTATTTTATTCGTGAAACTTGTTGTATGTTGATTTTTTCTGTTTGCGAAACATGTACATTGATTTTTGTCCCTCCTTAAACTAATTTTGTTCATAGAACATACTGCATGCATATTTTTATTGTAGAACTTGTTGCTTGCTGATTGTTTTTTTGTTCGTGAAACTTGCAGCATGTTGATTTTTTTCTCATTGCGAAACTTTTAAACTTATTTTTCACCTCGTGAAACTAATTTTCTTCAAGGAACTTGTTGCGTGCTGATTTTCTCTTCGAAAAACTTCTTGCAAGTTGATTTTTCTCTTCGTGAATCTTACTTGTAGCGTGCTAATGTTTTGCTCGTGAAACTTGTTGCATGTTGTTTTTTCTCTTCGTGAAACTTGTACATTGTTTTTTTTTCTCTCGTGAAACTGATTTTAATCATAGAACATTTTGAGTGGTGATTTTTGTTTCTGGAACTTGTTGCCTGCTGATTTTCTCTTCGTGAAATTTCTTGTATGTTGTTATTTCACTTTGTGGAACTTTTACATTGATTTTGTGTTTCTCCTCGCGAAGCCGATTTTGTTCATTTAACATGTTTCGTTCTGATTTATGTTCGTGGAACTTTTTGATTACTGATTTCTTATTCGTGAAACTAGGTGTATGTTTATTTTTTCTCTTCTTGAAACATGTGCATTGATTTTTTTTCCACATAATGAAACTAATTTTGTTCATGGAAATTATTGATTTTGTTGAAAATGTTGATTTTTTTCTTCCTGAAACATCTACAATGATTTCTCTCATTGAGAAAACTGGTATTGTTAATGTATTTTTTGTTTGGGAAACTTGTTGCAGTCTGATTTATTTTTCTCTTCGTGAAACTTGTACATTGATCTTTCACCTCGTGAAACTAATTTTTTAATGGAATTTTTTGCGTGCTGATTGTTTTGTTTAATTCGTGGAACTTCTTGCATGCTGTTTTTTATTCGTGAAACTTGTTGCATGTTGATTTTCTCTTCTTAAAACTTGTACATTGATTTTTTTCTTCTCTTGAAGCCAATTTTGTTCATGGAACTTGACCGTACTGATTTATGTTCGTTTAACTTGTTGAGTGCTGATTTTTCTTCGTGAAACTTGTTGTATGCTGATTTTTTTCTCTTTTCGAAACATAAACAATAATTTTTCTCCCCGTTAAACTTATTTTGTTCATGGAACTTGTTGCTTGCTGATTTTATATTCCTGAAACTTGTTGCGTGTTTATTTTTTCTCTTCTTGTAACAAGTACATTGATTTTTTTTTCCACCTAGTGAGAAAAATTTTGTTCATGAACTTGTTGCGTGCTGTATGTATGTTTGTTTGTGGTACTTGTTGCATGCTATTTTTATATTCGTGAAACTTGTTGCATGTTGCATTTTTCTGTTTGTGAAACATGTACACTGATTTTTTTTCCTCCTGAAACTAATTTTGTTCATGGAACATACTGCATGCATATTTTATCGTAGAACTTGTTGCTTGCTTATTGTTTTTTTTTGTTCGTGACACTTGCTGCATGTTGATTTTTTTGTCTCATAGTGAAACTCTTACGCTTATTTTTCAACTCGTGAAACTGATTTTGTTCAAGGAACTTGGTGCGTGCTGATTTTCTCTTCGTGAAACTTCTTGCATGTTTATTTTTCTCTTCGTGAATGTTACTTGTAGCGCGCTAATATTTTGCTCGTGAAACTCGTTGCATATTGTTTTTTCTCTTCGTGAAACTTGTACATTGATTCTTTCTCGTGAAACTGATTTTAATCATAGAACATTTTGAGTGCTGATTTTTGTTTCTGGAACTTGTTGCCGCCTGCTGATTTTCTCTTCGTGAAACTTCTTGCATGCTGTTATTTCTCTTCGAGGAACTTTTACATTGATTTTGTTTTTCTCCTCACGAAGCCGATTTTGTTCACTGAACTTGTTTCGTTTTGATTTATGTTCGTGGAACTTTTTGAGTGCTGATTTTTTATTCGTGAAACTAGTTGTATGTTTATTTTTTCTCTTCGTGAAACATTTGGATTGATTTTTTCCACATAGTGAAACTAATTTTGTTCATGGAACTTATTGATTTTGTTGAAAATGTTGGTTTTTCTCTCTGTGAGACATCTACAATGATTTGTTTCATTGAGAAAACTGGTATTGTTCATGGAACTTGTTGCATGCTGATTTATGTTCATGGAACTTTTTGAGTGATAATTTTTTGTTTGTGAAACTTGTTGCAGTCTGATTTATTTTTCTTCGCGAAACTTGAACATTGATCTTTCACCTCGTGAAACTAATTTTGTTAATGGAATTTGTTGCGTGCTGATTGTTTTTTTAGTTCGTGGAACTTCTTGCATGCTGTTTTTTATTTGTGAAACTTGTTGCAAGTTGATTTTTTCTCTTCGTGAAACATGTACATTGATTTTTTTTCTCCTCCTAAAACTAATTTTGTCCATGGAACATACTGCAAGCATATTTTTCTGATTTTGGAACTTGTTGTGTGCTGATTTTTTTTGTTCGTGAAACTTGTTGCATGTTGCTTTTTTTTCTTTTCGCAAAACTTGTACATTGATCTTTGAGGAACTTGTTATGTGCTGATTGTTGTTCATGGAACTTGTTGCATGATGGTTTTTTGTTCATGTCTCTTGTTGCATGTCTTGAAGCCAATTTTGTTCATGGAACTTGACCGTGCTGATTTTTGTTCGTGAAACTTGTTGCATGCTGATTTTTTTTCTCTTCGCGAAACTTAAACAATAATTTCTCTCCCCGTTAAACTCATTTTGTTCGTGGAACTTGTTGCGTGCTTATTTTTTATCCCTGAAAATTGTTGCATGTTTATAATTTCTCGTCTTGAAACAAGTACATTTATTTTTTTTCCACCTAGTGAAACAAATTTTGTTCATGAACTTGTTGCGTGCTGTATGTTTGTTTGTTTATGGGACTTGTTGCATGCAATTTTTTTATTCGTGAAACTTGTTGTATGTTTATTTTTTCTGTTTGTGAAACATGTACATTGATTTTTTTTCCTCCTGAAACCAATTTTGTTCATGGAACATACTGCATGCATATTTTATCGTAGAACTTGTTGCTTTCTGATTGTTTTTTTTTAACTTGTTGCGTGTTGATTTTTTTCTCATCGCGAAACTTCTACACGAATTTTTCGCCTCGTGAAACTGATTTTGTTCAAGGAACTTGTTGCGTGCTGATTTTCTCTTCGTGAAACTTCTTGCATTTTGATTTTTCTCGTCGTGAAACTTACTTGTAGCGTGCTAATGTTTTGCTCGTGAAACTTGTTGCATGTTGTTTTTACTCTTCATGAAACTTGTACATTGATGTTTTTTCTCTTGAAACTGATTTTAACCATGGAATATTTTGAGTGCTGATTTTTGTTTCTGGAACTTGTTGCCTGCTGATTTTCTCTTCGTGAAACTTCTTGCATGTTGTTTTTCTCTTGGTAGAACTTTTACATTGATTTTGTTTTTCTCCAAACGAAGCCAATTTTGTTCATGGAAATTGCTCCGTACTGACTTATGTTCGTGGAACTTGTTGAGTGCTGATTTTTTAATCGTGAAACTAGTTGTATTTTTATTTTTTTCTCTTCGTGAAATATGAAAATCCTTACATCCATAAACATAAAATATCCATACAAATAAATCATTAAATAAAACATGGAATGATAGCCCGCTTGTATGAATTGCTTATATGTCTGCTTGGAATGATAGCCTGCTTGTATGGATTAAACAGCAATATAATGAACAATAAAAATCTTTACATCCATAAACATAAAACATCCATACCATAAAAAACATTAAATGAAACATCAGTCATACAAAAAATATGTCTGCCTGGAATGATAGCCCACTTGTAAGGATAAATATAAAATAAAACACCAATATAGTGAACAATAAAAATCCTTACATCCATAAACATAAAACATCCATACCATAAAAAACATTAAATAAAACATCAGTCATGCAAAAAATATGTCCACCTGGAATGATAGCCCGCTTGTATGGATAAACATAAAATAAAACACCAGCCCTCAACGAGAGATACGAAGCTGAGTTGGACGACTTCTTAGATAGTTGTCCTCAGGGTGATTATTCTGTAACAGAGGGAGCTGTATGCAAGGCCATCTCTGACCTAAAACCTAAACAATCTTTTTGGATTGACGGGATCATCACAATCCATCTAGAAAGTGGTTGGCCCCCTCTCATTATTCATGTAACTCTCCTGTTGCAGATTATCCAACAACTTTCTCAATTGGAGATCTTACGCCTATTCCTAAAAAAGGAAAAGTTACCATGCAATACTCCTCTTTCCGTCCAATCACGATTGCTACTTCTTTTTGCAAGTTATTTGAACTTTTATTCTTATATGAGTTTGAGAAACTGTGTTGCAGTCCACCAAGACAATTCGGTTTCCAACGCGGTATTGGTTGTGCTAAAGCGCTCCATGTCGTTGCATATGCACTCCTGGATGCACACAAATCAGGAGAAAGCCTAGTGATCGGGGGCTTAGACCTGCAGAGAGCGTTTGATTCACTGATTCATGCACTTGTGTTGCTAAACTCAGCTAAAAGAGGAGTGAACTCAAATATTATTCGAGCTTTCTGTGATCTTTACTCTCGCCTTCGTGTGAGACTCAAGCTCCCTCCCTATAAAGGCCTTCCACCAGACCCACGGTCAGTTTTGATACCAGTCCGTAAAGGTGCCCGTCAGGGGGAAGTTTCATCCCCCAATTTCTTCAACAACTATATTATTGAACCGCAAGACAGCTGTCCTTCATCATGCATTTTCAGTTCCATTGACATCTCTCTAGTATGCTATGCTGCTGACACGCTGCATTTCAGCCGGGCGCTTAACCGCCTTTCAGAAATATTCTCATGTCTGCAGTCCAATTACGAGAAAGTCGGTCTGAGATTTAACTCCCAAAAGTCGGAAGTCTTGCTTTACAATTGGAAGAATGACCCTCCCACTAATATCACACTAGGTGATTGCTCAGTAAAACCAGTTGATAAAATAATATATCTGGGGCTGCCAATACGCACCTCATTACAGCATACCCGCTCCCTCCTGATCTCACATCTTGAACGGCGAATTTCCAGCTCCTATGCTTTGATAGTTAAATCCACTCTGAAGTTTAACCGTCCACTACTGGAAAGTATCTACAACGCTACCGCTCTACCACATATATTATATGTGACCCCTTTCTGGAAATTATTGGCAAACCGTGAAAAGTCTAAAATCTGCTCTTTATTTTTCCGTTTTGCCAAGTACCTACTAAAATTGTCACCTTGGACAAAAAATAGTTTTCTGATTCGGTGCTACAACCTAGCGGACCAAAATCTAGCTGTTGAGACATTTTTTAGCCGGCAAAAAAAAAGCCAGCAATTCTAAAGCACGAGTGGGCAAGTTTGCTTGTTTATTTTCCCCTCTTGTTTCCCTTTTTTCTTCTTTTTTTCTTTTTTTCTTTTTTTTCTCTTTCAGAAGTTGTTGTCCTTGTTGTTATTTTCGAAGAAGTTGTTGGTTCTGTTGTAATTTTTGAGTATTTTATCTTTCTGTTTCCTCTTTTCGTACTATTTTGCATACTATTTAAGAAGTTGTTGCTTTTGTTGTTATTTTTAGTATATTTTCTTTTTGAATCCTCTTTTCGCATTTTTGTATACTCTGTCATTGTACATTTATTGCATACGATGGGTTTCAATATATTATTATTATTATTATTATTATTATTATTATTATTATTATTATTATTATTATTATATTATTATTATAATGAACAATAAAAATCCTTACATCCATAAACAAGGCGAAACATAAAAAAAAACCACGCCTAATATATTGCTTAACAGACTGAATTTCGTAACCATCAACTTCATTTAACCATACCAGGAAAAAAAACCATCGGTGTATGAAAACAGCCATGACTTTAACAGAAACATCATTGAACTGAAAAGAAAAATCATTGTACTGTGAACAGCACGGATTTTCATGGTATGCTGATTATAATTACAACATAAAAAAAAAACAACAGAAGATATGACTTTATAGGCATGGTGTTTTTTTTAATGGTTTATGTATAACTCTTGTTTGTAGGTATGGAGACTGCCATGTTGAATGGTAGAGGGGAATGTTTTGTTGGAATGATGGAATATGTGTCCTGTCGGAAGGTGGGATATGTGTCTACCTGTCTTGTACCTTTCATTGAGACAGTAATGGCCTACCTGTCTTGTACCTTAGATTGACACAGTAATGTTCTATCTGTCTTTTACCTCTCATTGAGACAGTAATGTCCTATCTGTCTTCTACCTATCATTAATATAACGCTACTTATGTTCAAACTCTTGGAGCTACTTCTGCTCTTAAAATTTAATCAAATCAAAATAGCGTAAGTGTATCCAAGCTATCAAAGAAAGTAAACAGATTATTTTGCGAATGGTATCAAGTTTTCTATTTCAGGTCAACTAGAGGAGGTATGAAACTAAATTAAAAACTGCTATTTGTGTCGAGTTTCTTAAAAGGGTGTATGTTGTTAAAAATTGCTGAAAGATTTTCTCCAGCATACAAATAGCTGGCCAAACTATAAAGTCGTAAAAAAACGAAACGATTTAAAGTATTATTTTATTTTTCCCTGAAAAGACTATATATAAAACGAACAGGGATTAATTAAAAAAAATTTTCCACAAAATAAGTTTTTTTTACAGAAAAGTAAAGAACTCCATTAAACCATAAATGAGCAAAAATAAAATCAAATAACCTAACAAGCTTGACTCTACCACAAATCAGCATCGATAAATAAATAAAACCCGAAACGAACAGAAATTACAATGAATAACTCAGTCAGACTCAAAACGAGCAGACATGAACATAAGTAGGGCTCAAAACCCCTATGCCTTCCCAAGGCCAGAACATAGTTTTCACTTTACTGAAAAAAATACATATGAATGTCCATTGTCAGTTTAATATACATATACTGATATTTAGTAATCAAAATGTTAATGTTATTTTATTGATTAAAGTTATAAAAGTAAAACATTTATATTTTTTCAGTAAAGTTCTAGTTTATTTTCTCAGAGTAAAAAAAGATCGGAGGGCAACTAGCCCCACCCAAGCTCCATGCCTTAGGGTTTTTCTGATGGATAAACCCATCCGATAAAAATTTGAGGAGACCATTTTGTCAAAAATAGTTCAAACATCAGATATTAAAACTACGGGGTCGACACAACCCCCCCAGGGCCCAGGGACAGGCGTTGTAAGTTATACTCTGGGGGTATATATGGTTCTTATAGAAGGGACGCTCGTATAAAGTTCAGAGAGGCTTCATTTGATTTAAAATAGAAAGTTTTAGTTCCCATTTAAAGATTCAAAAGAGACCGAAGAGCACTTAGCCTCCTACCCACTTACATTTTTCCCCAAACCCATCCGATAAAAATTTTGAGATAGTCATTTTGTTAAAAATAGTTCAAATATCAGATAATAAAACTCAGAGGTTGACACAAACCCATATTTTCACTTTGATATAGTTACTTTCATACCAGTTTTGGTATTTTGATGAACATTTGTTTTTTTTAAAAAAGTTTAATTAGAAATAAGGAATTCTTAAAAACTTAAAACTTTTTGGAATAAAAAACGAACAAAAATTAATTTAAGAAAAACTTTCCGGAAAATAAGTCTTTCAAAGAAAAGTAAAGGCCATTTTAAACTTAAGCTCTGCAGATCCAAATACCTGTTAAAATTCCAACTCAAAACGACTAGAAATTACTATTAAAGAATAAATGAAAACCAAAACGAACAGAAATTAAATAAACAATCATAGCAACAAACATACAACGAGTAATAATATAAATGAATAGATAGATCTTAAAGCGAATAATGCTTGGATTGAATATAAATCAAGCTTAAAACGAAAAACAAATATTTTGCTATTGATGTATAAATGAAACTTAAAACGAACAGAAATTAAATAAACAATCAATGCAAACAAATATACAGTAGATATTAATGTAAATGAATAAATAAATCTTAAAACAAAGGAAATTAATTGAATATGCAAATCATGCTTGAAACTAACAAAAATCACTATAAACAAGAGTTTGGGTATCGCCTCCGTCTCTCACTGTAAAACTCTAAAACCTACTTCGTCATTGGCTTTTCACAGAAAATAATATGCGTCTTGAACAGTCTTGGAAAGTATAACCAAAATCAAATTGAATATTTTATGAATAATGATATTAATTGTTGAAGGATCCATTAGTTCAAGAATTTATTTCCCGCTAATTTTAGTTTTATTTTCAATGCTGTAAGACTGTAAGAACTGGAAAAGAAAATATTTGTAATATAATTCGATTCAGTTAAGCGCCAATGACGCAGTAGGCTTTTGGTTTTTATTTATAGTTAAGGAAGGGGGCAGTATCAAAATTCTTGCTTGTAGTGGAACTATATCCGTTTGAACAATTTTAAAAGGAACTCATAAATTAAACTGAATATTTGATGTATAATGATATTAATTGCTGAAAGTTCATCAGTTCAAAATTTTACCATCATTTTGGTGTTTATTTTCAATATTAAGTACAAAAGAAAATATTTGTAATAAAATTGGTTTTCAGTAAAGCACCAATGACGCAGTAGGTTTTATACTTTTACAGGAAGAGAAGGAGGCGATACCCAAACTCTTGTTTGTGGTGATTTTTGTTCGTTTTAAGCTTGATTTTCATATTCAATCTAAGCGACACTCGCTTTGAGATCTATTTATTCGTTTATATTATTACTTGTTGAATGTTTTTGCTATGATTGTTAATTTAATTTCTGTTCGTTTTGGGTTTCATTTATTCTTTAATAGTAATTTTTGGTCGTTTTGAGGTTGAATTTTAACAGGTATTTGTATCTGCTGAGCTTGAGTTTAAACTGGCCTTTACTTTTTTTGAAAAACTTATTGTTCGGAAAGTTTTTTTAATTAATTATAATTAAATCTTTGTTATTCAGAGGTCATTCTTAAAGAATTGGAGGGAAATTAAAACTTTAGCCTAGAGAGCAAAATATTGACGAGGGGGTAAACCCCTCATATACGTAATAATTTCTGTTTGTTCTAAGTTTTAATGTTGCTCCTTACTTTCAGTTGAAACAACTTGTTCTTTTTTTATTTAATGAAAGATAAAAGAGACAAAAACTTTAGCATTCATTAAGGCCATTTTAGGTTCGTTACAAATTACAATAGGATATTACTAAAGAATATAATAAGAGTAGCAGAATTATTGGCCTTTGTGCATCTGTTTGAACTCTATGGACAGTAAGGCCAGAACATAATTTGCACTTTACTGAACAAACATAAATGTTTTTACTTCAATAACTTTAATAAATCAAATAATATTAACATTTTGATTACTAAATATCAGTATATGTATATTAAACTAACATTTCACATTCATTTGTATTTTTTCAGTAAAGTGCAAATTATTTTCTCGCCTTGGGAAGGCATAGGGTTTTTGAGCTCTACTCTTGTTAATTTCTGCTCGTTTTGAGTTTGACTTGGTTATTTATTGTAATTTCAGTTCGTTTTGGGTTTCATTTATTTATCGATGCTGATTTGTGGTAGTTTCACGCTTGGTAGATTATTTGATTTTATTTTTGTTTATTTTTGGTTTGATCGAGTTCTTTACTTTTGTTTGAAAAACTCATTTTGCGGAAAATTTTTTTTGATTAGTTATGACAAGAGGTTATTGGCCATCATTTGCTTCAAAATATGGCTAAGAAAAACAGAAAAAAAATGTTTGTTAACTTTTTTTGAGGGAGGGGGGAATTTCAGAATCATTTTCTATAGATGATACGCTGCATTATCTTATATGCTATGGAATTTAGGTGTCATTTTTTCATTTTATTTCAGACTTGACAGCTTATCAAATGTTTATCTGTAAATAGACCCAATGGTGTTTACAAAAATCGATGCGGAATTTCATTTGGGGTAAGCACACAGGAGTCAGCCAAAGTGCAATAGCAAGGACAAAAGCTCCAATTGGCAAACAAACGAACGCTTACAAAACTTTTTTCACATGGATAAGTCAAGTCAAGGTTATAAAATATTTTTTTTAGAGCAGTAACTACGGTGCACATAGTGTCTTTGCTGAGTCTTACCAAGTCTACTGATCAGTAAGGGCCTGCCCAGGCCACTCATCTTGACTTCAGGTGGTGGATAGGGGAAAACCCTACATATATGTAGGATACCTCCATAGGAGGTTTGGACAGAGGAAGGACCTTGCCCATTGGGGCCTATAATAGAAACGGGGGCCCCCTCGCCCGGGGACCGTAATTACATGAGAGGAAGAAGACCCCTCAAATGTACACTTAGTAGGGCCCACTGGCAAGTGAACAACACGTCCCGTGAGTTACAAACCTCACCTCCAGCAATAGGTTAGATTGTATGGTGACGCAGAACACCATCGAGGGAGAATCCTCTATAAGAGGAAAACTGCGGCAAGATGTAAGATCCAGGTCTATGGACAACGGCTTCTGCAAAGGGCTGCCTCGAATCTTTCAGGGTGACCGCAAGACTGGGGTTTTGCGGTTAACTTTATTCCAATTTTAGGAGTAGCGCCCATCTAGGAAATTCTAGTTTAGTAAACGAAACAGCATTCTCACCGGCTTCTGATTTATTTATGATTCTTGTGGGCTTGGTCTGTTTTGGTGGGCGTTTTCAGGCTGAAAAAACCTCTTCCTAGCTAATCTCTCATGGTTGCAGCTCTAGCTGCAACCATGTAAAAGGTGAACCGCAGCCCATAGCAACCAAAAGTTAAAATATGCGTTTTGAAAAAACTGCCTACTGAGAAAAATTGACATATGAGAGTGATTCTGGGATGGTAACTTTTTTTCCATTTACATTAGAAATAAAAGTTTATAACAAAAGAAAACAATTGTGATTAAAAAAAATCCCTCAAAATTGGGGTTTGATTGAACTTGAAACTACATCATTGGAATCAGCATGATAGAAAACTTTATACAGGAGAATTACAATCCCCCACCTTGAAAAAAAAAGTATGTTCACTTTTTGGCTTTTGTGGCACTGATGTATCTCCCCTTTTTCTTTTTTTTTTCACCTAGGCTAACGGGCTATCAGAACGTCGTATTGTTTAATCACTCATTATACAGGAAACTGCTATATATAGTTGCTTTTGTTATTAAGCAGAAATAATTTTTAGAATGAAATCAATTTTTCATTATAATAACGAACTCTAGTCCACAGTAATAAAGTTATATAAAATGCATTAATTTTAACATAATTATAATCACATAGATACAGTTATATAAAATGCAATAATGTTCGTAGGGTTTTAACAACAGTCTGCCTTTTGAATTGAAACTAGAAACATTCCTGAAAAATTATTGTAATCATGGTTGTTGCTGTTCTATTATGGGTTGCCTCCCATTAGTAGCAAAACATTTTTAGGTATGAATGAATAATGAGTTGGAGGTAATGGGCTTGAGATTGTCTGTGCAGGAATAAAACTCTTGTTAATAGAAGAGCATTGGAAAGTGCTGAAAACTATATTGTGACCAGGATGAGCCCAAGATTGTCCAAAGCCTCCATTCAAATGGTGGTCCCAGGGACTTTTGCTGTCTGGTTCTAAGTGCTTCGATGTAAACCTGAGAATATGTATTGGTTCCCGTCCTGCAGTGGTTCTGGGACCATTGCTTTTCCTGAGACCAAAATAATTTTACTGATTTAAAGAATATAAAAATTGCATGTGTATACACACACACACACACACACACACATATATATATATATATATATATATATATATATATATATATATATATATATATATATATATATATATATATATATATATATATATATATATATATATATATATATATATATATATATATATATATATATATATATATATATATATATATATATATATATATATATATATATATATATATATATATATATATATATATATATATATATATATATATATATATATATATATATATATATATATATATATATATATATATATATATATGTATATATATAAAAATTGGCCTAATCAGGAACCCTTATCGCTTTCTAAATTCACAAAGCCCAAAGATTTTCAAACAGAGGTGTTAACTCTTTAAAGTTCAGGAAAGGTCTAAGAATTTCATACAAAAACTTTCGTACACACCGACACTAGCTCTTATCTCGGCTCTCCGTTAAAACAAGTAATTACCCTTTTTCAGATCAAACACGAACTACAATCTGAAAAAAAATATATATCACGACGTGAAAATATAAAAAAAAAATGATAAACCATCACAGCTATCCGTGGCGGATCCAGGATCAATGAAGGGGAAGGGGGGGGGGTGCAAAATAGGTTGATCCGATAAACTTGCGTTAGGAGCAAGTTTAATTAACGCAAACTTCCTTTAATTAAGTAAATTACACTACTTCAGACTATATAAGGGGGCGCGCACCCCGCTCACCCCTCCCCTGGATCTGCCACTGACAGCTATTCTACCATTTACTAGAAGAAAAACAAATATCCTCAATCAAATTTCGAAATACATTTCTATGGCCCAAAAAAAGAGCATAAACGAGGAAAAATTAAATGAAAATTAACGGAAATTAAAAGGAGAACAAAATAAAATGGAAATTAAAGGGAACATTTTTCCTTAACAATAAAAAAAAAACAATAAGAAAAAGTTTTGACGCTCCATGGCTCAATTTTTGTTATCTAAAACTACAGACTATTATGAAATCTAATTGATAATCTGTGCTAAAACTCTTAGGTTGCCTAACGGTTTTCGTTGAACTTTCGTTAGTGAACTTTCTAAGTCAATGGACCGGTAACCTGCTTTGACCTACAATTTTGAAGAAAATTGTACCACCTTTATTCAACGGAATATTACAACATTCAAGAACAGTTAGTTAACTTTTTAAGTCAATGGACAGGTAAATTGCTTTGACACTGAAGGATTATTTGGTTTAGTATAAATATAGTTTGTTTTAATTTTGATGTGTTAGTAACTCTACTGACGAGGATGACCGACTTTGTCATCGAAATATTTAGAGTATTTGTTTATATTTTTGTTTCACTGTCTAATAAAAGGACCTATCCCTATTTGGAAGTCTTTTTGATTTCGTCATAGAAAAGTCAGTGTGGTCATGGAAAAAAATACTAACGTCGCATATATGGGGATGACAGGCCAACTTTAGAATCAGCAACATTTCATTTCCTATTCGAAGAATAAAATGATAAATTTAGCACCTATAAATTCAGTATTATTTCATTTTTAATTAGAAGAATGTTCAACGCAGTATTACAGAATTCAAGAGCAGGTAGTGAACTTTCTAAGTCAATGGACCGGTGACCTGCTTTGACTTACAATTTTGAAGAAAATTGTATCACCTTTATTCACCGGAGTATTACAAAATTCAAGAACAGTTAGTGAACTTTTTAAGTCAATGGACCGGTAACTTGCTTTGACCCTGAAGTGATTATTTTGTTTAGTATAAATACAGTTTGTTTTAATTTTGATGTGTTAGTAACTCTACTGATGATGATGACCGACTGTGTCATCGAAATATTTAGAGTCTTTGTTTATATTTTTGTTTCACTGTCTAATTAAAGGACCTATCCCTATTTGGAACTCTTATTGATTTCGTCATATAAAAGGTAGTGTGGTCATGGAAAAAAATACTAACATTTTCTGGCAAATTTCAAATACTCCCGCCACTTCATGGATCCCTCTCCACTATGAAATTTCGGCTATTTCCCTGTTGCAGTATTGATTAGAAGTTAACACTAGAAATTTCCTTATTTTCACAAATTTCATCAACCCCTTGCCCTCTTTTTAGAAATCCTACATAGGCCATTCAGTTAAGTCCACTGTATATGAATAATAGATTAAGTAATAATTTGTATATAAATGAAGTCATACCTGTAAGATGGGACAGTTGCAAACCACTTCGGCGGCTCACCATGTTTCTTTCTGCTTTCACAATTACGAAAAATACAATTTTGAACCATTTTTCATTGATTGACGAATACATACTAACCCCCTAATGCAAGAGGAAGTGAGAGGAGCTGTTTGTGTGCACCGAGAATGAAGAGCCAGAAATTATCTGCGGTAAACTTACTGCTAATTATCTTTATACAGTGGTTCTTACTGTCGTAAATTAATGGTTTCGTATTGTAGCCTTTTCTACCAACTAAACCATGAAATATTTACGGCTTCAAAGCTTCATATAAACAATATCCCCCAGAGCTTGAAGCTGCAAAAACAGATGAAACAGATTTTTTGGTAAAAATAGTTATTGAAGACTGTATTCCCATCTATTGTAGAAAATTTGCTTTTGGTGAAAAATTGTATTTACAGATAAAAAAAATTCTGGCAGAACACCTGCATCAAAGTTCTTTGAAACTTATTTGAATTTTCAAATCCTCAATGACTGATATGACTAAAATCCAATTGCATTAACTTAGCATATCATCATCACAAATTAAAATCTTAACCTTTATGTCCTAATTTTCCATCTAAATTTTCTAGAGATTTGCAACGTGTTTTCATTTCTAAAGAGGGAGAGAGAGGGATCTATTAGCTCAACCCACGGACTGCTTTAGCTCTTTAAAATCTTATTTAACTTTTAAGTGGTTCTTAAAGCTCAGTGCTTGAAAATATTTCAGCAAATATAAGGCTTTAAAACAAATTTGCCGACGGAATTTAGACATTTATTTTGGAAACAACCAAAAGCAACATTCTGGAAACTTTTCATGGTAGCTATAGTATATAGCTAGATAGCTAGTTAGTTAAAGCAGAATTAAAAGGAAGATAAAATGTTTATCCCCTTAAAGTACTTTCATAGTCTACTTGCTAGTGAGGATTTGATAAAGACTGCTATGCCTTCTGCCAATCCATTTTCCTGGTCTCATCATTCCGAATGGAGGATCATAAAAATTGAGAAAGACCTTATTATGTTACAAATTCTGACATAGTGCCCTCACAAGGTCAATATCTAAATTTCAGATTTCTGTCAACATTTATGGTGTCAATTTTAATTTTGAAGACAAGCATCTTATTCAGAACGGTCAAAAAGTTAAAAATACTTTCTCAGCGATAACAAGACAGAGGAATTCCGGAATCCCTAAATTTTGGAAATAGTCCAATTGTAAACCGAGGGTTCACTGAAGCATTTTATCAACGAGTTTGGGAATGCTATATCTTGTCAAAACCAGAAATATGTGGATTCTAAGTCATTGCATTTGGAGGGCCTAAGTTGGGAGAGGCCACCCCCATATCCCAGTGTAAAATATTCACATATTCTATGGCTAATTGAACTCAAAATCTTCCAGGAAACAATTAGGGAAAACCTTAAATGATTAGATACTAACCAACCACAGTTCATCGCATTAAGGTTTTAGCTGAAGAAAAACATTAATTAAGTACATATTTATTTAATCATAGGCAGCACAATAGCGCTGCCTTAGTCAAGAACGATGTTGGTTACAATGTATCATTTTTTCCTTTAGACCAGGGCATTTCGTATCGAAGGAGTTGTCGTAAAAACTTCGAAAAGGGCTCATTCAATTGGAAATTGGAATGGCTAGTGCCATTTTAATAGCCAAAAGTGATTGTAAGGCAACTAACACCCCTTCCACGCCCACGTTTTCCCCAAATACATTTAATCAAAATTTTAAGATAGCCATTTTGTTCAACTTAGTTTATTTCCAGATGGAAATTATGTTTTTGAGGAGGACACTCTCCCACAGCCCTCAGGGAATGGGTTGTAAGTTTTGCCCTGGGAGCATATAAGGTTTTTACAGAAAATGTTGTCGTTGAAACTTCAAAAAGGGCTTATTCGATTAAAAATTCAAAGGACTAATGGCCTTTTTAATAGTCGAAAGTGATTGGAGGGTAACTGACCCCCCTCTCACGCATACCATTTTCCCAAACACATCGAATCAAAGTTTCGACATATAAATTTTGTTCAGCGAAGTTGAAAGATCCGGAAATTATGTCTTTGAGGATGACACTCCCCCCACAGCCCTCAGGGCGAGGGCTATAAGTTATGCCATGGGGGCATTTTAGCTTTTTATAGAAAGAGTTGTCGTTGAAAAAGACTATGTCAATATAAAACGAACAGAAATTAATCAGAAAAAATTTTTGCACAAAATAAGTTATTTTTTTTTAAGTAAAGAACTCCATTAAACGAAAAATGAACGAAAATATAATCAAATAATCTACCAAGCATACAACAACCACAAATCAGTATCTATAAATAAATGAAACCCAAAAAAAAACAGAAATTAAAATAGTAAAACTCAAAACGAGCAGAATTTAATCTGAGTAGGATTCTAAGCCCTATGCTTTATAAAAGCCAGAATATAATTTGTGCTTTTATTGAAAAAAATCTTTTAAATGTTTTCACTTTTATTGCTCTAAGAAATAAAAAATTAATTATATTCTGGCAACTAGAAAGCATATTGTTTAGAACTCTACTCAGATTATTTTTCTGCTTGTTTTTAGTTTGACTTATTTTAATTTCTGTATGTTTTTGGTTTCATTTATTTACTGATACTTATTTGTGGTAGTTGTATGCTTGGTAGATTATTTGATTCTATTTTTGTTCACTTTTGGTTTAATGGAGTTCTTTACTTAAAAAAAAATATTTAGTGTAAAAAGTTTGTTGATTAATACTTAATTAAGAATTAAGTAACAGCCTAAATGGTTCACATCGCATCTTCAGGGGTTACTCTGTTTATTAGATGGTGTACATAAAGAAAAATTCTTAGGGGCCCTAAGTGGTATTGTCAGGGGTTCTCTGCTACTTGGAGCACGTATTGTTTTGTATGGTTTATTCCGGGCACGTTTAGTGGCAAATTACTACAGCTTATGGGGGGACGACGCGGGATTTGATTCCACTGATGCCTTTTATTCCACTGAATACCTTAAGAACAATCCAAGAAGGCAATCTTGATCCCATTTCAGGTCAATCTGAAAGGCCGAAGCAGAAAACTTACTTTACAACACACCATGATGAAAGGATAGCAATCCCCGTCTGACTGTACCTACTGAGCAGAAGAGATAAAAGAGGATAACAGTGTTTCATAATTACTGAACATTTACCTTATTTACATAATTTGAACATCCAAACAGAAAAAGGCCAGTGTAGTAGCAGACCATCTATTCTCATTTTTGGCTCTGATTTTTGAAAAACTGACAGAAGAAAACAAAAGGAGAGAAAAAGATATGCATGTTTCTGTTCTTTTTTCCGAAAAGCCGGAAACAATCGTTTATGAAACACTAATTTCTTTATTACTTTTTGCAGTAGTCGTAGCATACTAAGAAAATGCTTTTTTGAAACTAATTTCTAGTTCACTTTTTCAGTAGCACCAGAAATTGTTCTGCGATAAAATGCCAGTTTTAGCAATTTTCAAAATTATGTCAAAGACAAGAGCGCACGCAGTATTGTCCGAAGGGGATCGGGTGTGACGCGTACACCCGTTTCACAGGTAGCGCAATAGTGCTGCCTAAGTAAAGAGCGATGTGGGTGGAATGTATTATTTTTTTTTGGGGAGGGGGTTATAAGTAGAGATGCCTCAGGAGGTCCCACGAGTCACCCCTGCTGCCACCTATAACTTTTTTTTACATAGTTTATGGATGGTTATGTGTGTAGGTCGATTTATTTGATGTTTTATGGATTTTGTCAGTGAGAATGAAAAAACAGGAAGTTTGTCACATTTATGTCTGTTTTCATGGATGGTTATGTGTGTTGGTCGATTTATGTCTGTTTTTATGGATGGTTATGTGTGTTGATTATTTGATGGTTTTATGGATTTTGTCAGTGAGAATGGAAAAACAGGAACTTTGTCACTTCCTTCTTGTTGTTGTTCAAGCCAGATGTTATGAGTTTCCGGGAAACAGTATTTGTTATTGTTGTTTGGAACACGCGATAGAGTCATAAGGGGGAACACGTGGTTAATGGGGTCAATGTTATTGTTGTTGTTTTGGGCACGCTCTCAGCGAATGTCAAGGTCCATGTTGTTGTTGTTTCCGAGCCAACTTTCTCTTCTGGTCAGTCTAGGGTTTGCAGTCAGAGTGAAAGGATTGAAAAATGAATAAAATTGAGAAAGAGAGAATTAGATCAAATCTAGTGTTTATGGAAAAACATTTGATTTTGGATGATGATTTTCTCGCCATTTGGAATAATCCCCATGGGACTATTGTATGAAACTTTTAAAATGTGATTCAAATGCTTATACTCAATTAATTGATATATTAATTGGAACAAAGCAAAATCATATTGTGGATATACTTTCATTGCCAATGTAGATGGCTCCTCCTTCGAAAGAGGCAACGTCACAGAGTTACTCCTCTCCCCTTCCTTCACTTTGAATTTATCGAACGAAGACGATCAGTTTCGTTTTAGCTGTGAGAGAGTTGACATCGGCAACCAAAATGTTCTATATATGCCCATTGTGCAATTACACTCTTGGCAGTTAGACACAATGTGAGCATTGTACAATTATTGATGACTATAGTGAAAAGTGTAAATTATGTAATCCTTGCAAATTACATAGCGGCTATGCAGTACAAATTAAAGGATGTAATTCATGTCTTGAGGAGGTATGTGACTCTCATCCTAGAGGACACCTCTGCTCCAATTGTCACAATGATAAATGTAATCAGTGGGAGAATACATATCCCGGTATGATTGGAAAGAATACTAAACGTGATTTTAGTTTATTTCTACGAGATTGGTATCGTCGTGGATTTAAATTATTCTGGGAGGAGGAATCGTGTCTACGATTCAACTGTTGGGGTAACAAGACAATCTGGTTTCTACGTAATCGCTGTGATGACACTGCCTACTATGACTAAAAACCAAGCGATTTTTATATGGCAGTTACCGAATGTGATTCACCCCTTGAAAACACAGTATGTGATATTGCTTCAAAGAGACAGATTGAAACTCATGAATTTCATAATATGAACTCTAATAGTATTATTGACTACACGAGCAGATATGACAAGAGCGAAGCTACATTGTACTGCACAAAATGCAACCCCGACTTTTCCGTCAACCAAGATCAATATGAAGTGAATCCAAATGATTTACCAGCATTAGTGGTTCACGACAGTTACCTATACACCGATGAAGAAATCTAAAAGTGAAGATTTAAAGACATTGTTGTATATATACATTTTATTAATAAACAAATTCACAAACATTTTTTAAACACTTTATTCTTAGGGCACTGAAATCAATATTAAATACACTTGTAAGTATATTTTCCACTAGAAAGTCGTTCAGACGTGGATTGTCACCATAAATATGGAGAAACTGCTTGTAAGTATAACCACGACAACGGAACACAAAATATAGTAGCGCATGGAAGCCACAGCTTTTAGTCGTTAGATCCTGCACCCTCTTTCGATTTTGAATAATAGTTTTACCACTACTTTCAATATAGTTGCTGATGTGAGGTGTGTAAAATGTATAGGGTAGACCAAGAGGATCAAAAAATTCAATCGTCTTCATTGTTTGATAGATGCACACCCAATGACCCGTCAGCACAGTCAATGGACTACTATTAACAATAATTAATGTATTGTTCGCGCTTTGAATTTTTCCAAGATAGTCTGAGGGTAGACAATAGGATTTGTACTGGGACATGTAGGGGTCCATATTAAGTACACTGATTATTTGACTGGTGTTCATGGCTCAAGATCTAGTAGAACACTGCCTTCGGGAGTGATTTCCCAATAGGTTTCATATTGATTTAGTGAGATTAGTGCAATACTCTCAGCCAATGGGTTGGCAAATGTACACTCTAAACGCACAGTCCCCGTACGTACTATACTCATATCCTGTGCACCTGACAAATCAAATACAATGATATCATGTGTTTTAACAAACATATCTTTGGTTATACTATTTTCAAATTGTTGCAAATAGTGATCTAGGGTTTGCATGTTCAACTCATACAATGTTCTATAGGATTTATCAAAAGATAGATTGTAAAGTGGGATACTGTTTACTTTGCATACAAGAGAGGAAAGTCCAAACATCTCGAATTTATGTGGGCATCGAGTTCAGGATCCTATTGCATTAGCACTCTTTACTCATGCCAATGTCAATTTCGAGGGGATTTCGCCATTGATTAAGGATGAATCAGTGAATGCGCGTGACCCCATTGTAATATGACGTTGATTGGTGATTGTATGAGGAACAAGTAGTTTAATATTATTTCCATTGGCTTTGAGTTTTTCCACGGCCAAAGCAACAGAACTCATAACCTGTTGTTTGCGTACATGGAGTATTGCCGAGGTGAGGGAGAGACTTACATCGTGATTGGCGGCAAGTTCCTTTCTCAGTATGAAATTAGATGGTGCAAGCGTCAATTTTATATCCACTTTAACATTGGGCGGCAGCCATTGGGGTATATTAAATATTTCATGATATATTTTTCCAACTAGATGTAATTCACTAGTTGTAGCATTTTTAAGCGCATCTGTACTATCAGTATTAGTAATATATTCATATCCATTGGAGGCGCCTCTCAATTCCTTGTATGACTTGGGTGTCATCAGCATGAATTGGATATAGCTAGCATAGTTGGAGAGAGTGTTGCTTGTGCTCACCAGCGTACCATTGATGTAGACGCTAATTTGACGAAATAAATTATGTAATACACAATTTTTATTGGATATCCCTTCGGCTCGAACAGACATTGCATTATCAGATTTTTGGATCTTCATTTGTAAATCTATAAATATGGACGATAAATCTATGAAGTAGTCTTCATTGGAATAAATTTGAAAGTGGATATTATCAGAGAGGGGTTGTATTGGATAGAATTGTTCATAGTATCCATGCTTGACACTCACATCAACATTTTTAGCATTGAATAGATTCAATGAGGCGGTGACTGAAGGTTGAGAATCCTTATGCGGCAGGTAGGACATCTTAAGAAAAGAAATCAAGTTTCGATCTAATAATTTTCTTCCTGGGACTTCTGGTTACACTACGTATATGCTTTTTCCTTCTTTTCTTTGAGGAAAGGGATGTCCTTCGCTTCCGACCTGATTAGAGACTGATGAGCGATGCATTGTTTCTTGACCTTTTTAAACCTTTACCATTCTGTTTTAATTTCTCGCTAAGGGTTCACGCACTGGACCCAAGATTTTCCGTAGCACTTTTTTTTAAAATCCTTGCCAGAGCCCCAATCGTATAGTGTAGAGGATGCAAAATCTGTCGCAGCCGGTACAAGATATTTTCTAGCCAGTGGTAGTGAAGAGCGAAACAGCTTAGCAAACCAACGGCTAAGACCGTAACCAGACATTGACGAGCGACCCTTGTAATAGTCCATTCCTTTGCCCTGTTATCTTGGGCCAAGAGTATTAACATAGCAGTCAATATCAGGACAAGTGAATCCCACTTTTTTATTAGACTTCTTACTGTTGAACGATGGGGTGAAAATAGCATGTAGTCTCAGTCAAACCTTTTGAAATCGCTATTGGATCCCCTAATTCAGTTCTTAATGTTAACTGACAGAGTTCCAAATAGGAAGTGTTTACGGGGATATACTGAAGATGCTTTATATTGTAGTGATGAATATGTTCTTGATTGGTTTTTCGTTCAAGAACTCGTAGGAGGGGACATTTGAATTACCTACACGAGATGTTTGCACAAATGAGGCGTAGAGAAATATACAAGTTTCTGTGGAGAAGGCAGGTGGATTATGAGCAAAAATAAACTTAGGGTGTCAAGTCCTAGTACCATAGATTATTCTGAGCTTAAAGCCAAGAACATCCCTTTAGTTAACCCTTAAAATAACCTTTTAGGAGTCAAAAGATAAACTCATGCAAACTTTGTCCTCTTCATTTGAATAATTGAAATGAAAAGCTGCTTTTTACGAGCGGAAATTCTTTTATTAATAGAACGACATAAGTCATTCATATAGGTGAGGTCCTCGTAGGGTAATCCAACATGTTGATAATCAATCCACTTGTTTTTTTGAATTTTTTCTTGATCACCTTGTTGGGGCGGCCAATCAAATGGTTTAATTTTTACTTCATATTTATGATATTTTCTCAGGATGTCGCTGGTATTTTTGAGAATACAGTCGACAAGAGACACATCATACTATCCGTCGAATTTAATGGTGGGGGAGAGTTTCGTCCAAAAATCACTTGTTTTATTCAGATCATTGTAGAGAGGATCAGAAACATTGGACATGAAAGTCGCATAGAAATCATTGGGCATTGTCAATATCTTTAACACTGACCCAAGAATCAGAATCCGAGTTGTATCCTAGCCAGCGAACAAACAACTGTTTCTTGACCTTTCGAGTACGACTCTTTAATATCTTTTCAATTTGATAAATTTCACTAGTGTTTCTAACTTTTGGCAGTTCATATTCATAAAAACCACGGAGAGTCTCATCATCTTTGGTGTCTCGCAGTCGATAAGTTATGGGTATGGTGTCTAGGATTTTGGACACTTTAAAAAGTTCGGTGCTCCATAAATAATTCCCCTTTTCAAAAATACTGGTGGTTATATTAATTCGAACAGTATCACCAACATTGAATTTCTTCTTCTTTTTCTTCTCATTGCCATTGGAGTATTGCTTTAGAAAAGCATCAAATGTATTTTCACTGTAGTGAACATCCCGAGGGCTAGAGTTGGACAGAGATCGATGTGGTCGATGGTTGTATATCTGCATGATTTTATCTAAATCGTGAATAAAAGCAGATGTATTATTCAGTGTACAATATCTTGAAATTAATAGACGAATCGTTCTTATTAATCGTTCAGCCAATGCAGCCTTTATCGGACTGTGACTATGATAGAGTGTTGTATTATATTTCAAAAGAACCTTTTGCACATGGGGGTTAACAAATTCACTGCCACGATCTGATTGAATTTTTCTATAGGAATCCTGTTCAAGAATACTTTCAATGGCCCGAGCGACTTCAACAGCTCTCTTTGATCGCAGCGGAATGGCATAGGCATAGTGACTAAAGATACTGATTACCACTAGAATATATTTGTAGGGCGCATTGTGACGCCGTTGAACTGCGTCTAGAGTTAAAAGATCCGTTTGCATTATATCCAGAGGGTAAAAGGCTTTAGTTTTTCGATATTGATTGGCACGAAGCCTGTGATTCCGATGTAGTGTGTAACTTGGTTCATTTTCTAGATAGTCTTTTGCATTTTTCAATGTGATGGTACTGGAGACAGCTCTAGAAAGCGTTTTGGGAGAACTTAAACTTCCCACCTCGCCAATATTTTCATAAACACCTTTCAAAACTTCATCCATTTTGAACGTAAACACATAGTTTAATGTTGACTCACATTGGGCACACGGGTGGGTAAATATAGTCGTCGTCTCCTTACACTAGCAACCACAGGATTCACGAAATCTGTAGCGCTAGTATTTTAAACCCTCGCGTCGTATTGTTTTTTAAATGTCGGTTTTTGTTGGATCTCCTGCCTTAGTGTCTTTAAACTTTGACTATTAAACATAAGGCTTTTGGGGCATCTTGATACAATTATAGAGGTGCATAGACTATCCTCAAAGTATAAGAGCCCTTTACGATTCGTCACCATATCACAAATTAAATCAACTAGATTATAACTTTTTCCCTGAATTATTTATTCGTTTCCCTGTGCCGTCGACGTGAACTTGATCACCAGATTCCAACATGAGATAAGATAATACTCTTTTACTATGTTCCTGATACGTCAGTGGAAATAGGTTTCCAATTTTCAATACAATTGAATTCAATTCCTTCTCCTTTGATTGTGCAGAATCTGGAGATGTTTCATGTTTAGAAGGATCAGCGGCGGGTCTCCCACGATAAGGTTTATGTTTGTCCATACGTCGCAATGCATCTTGAAGTAAAAGCAGTTTTTTATCATCGGCAATATTCTCATCATTAATGAATTTGTTTAGATTGTCTTCAAAATGTTCAACGGGCGAGAGGACAAGTTTATTTGGTGTCAATTTATATGCTTTTGTCATCTAGAGAAAACTTTTTAGAATTCCTACAATTATCGGTAGTAAAAGTGTCAAGAAGCTACCGCCTGCTTGAAGGAGTCGTGTTCTTTTAAAATTGTTTCCTTTTTTTATACAAGACAAGGCGCCGAAAGTGGAACGATGTTGCTTTTTATGTTGTCTAAAAACTTCTGGCAGTTTAAAATTTCCCTCAGTTAAATTTAAAAAAAGTTCAGACATTAGATTAATGAAATCATTGTCGACACCATTTTTAAGTATGGCTTTTCTAAGAATTGGTTATGAAGTTCTTAAAACGAAAAATAAATGCCGTTGTTCGTGTAGTTTCTTCAGTGTCATGATAGCGACTAATAGCCTTTTCTACTATTCACTGGAAGATATATTGTAATTTCATTGTCGAAAATGTCGGTGACTACACGCAGATCCTCGGGTGTGCTTTGATTAAGATCCAGCAAAATGTAACCGTTGGGCTTGCTAGTCGATTGAGTGTCCGCTTAAAACATAATTTTTGGAGTGCCGGGGTTTGTCTGTTTTTTTAAATTTTTGCGTTATATAGAATAAACCACAACTCAATTTATATTATAGACAGTGCAATTCAAAGCAAGAGTTCGCATACACTTGCTTTGATGAAACAGATTGTGTTGTACTAGGGTTGTGGACATTTTCTCTTGATGACATCGGACCGTGAACAATTTTAACATTTCCTGTGAGAACTGTTCAATGGATTCAGCCAAATCATCAATAATCAGCCACGAGTTCAGTTCAATACTATTGAAAACATCAAGTCCTCCTATGAATTGTATTGGTGTGGTTGTGGCAATAGCTTTTATTTTATCATAGGACTCCTGCCAAATACGATAGCAATAGTATATTTTTTTCGGTTTTTGAGAAAACATTTTATCACAATTTTGAATTATTTTAACTAAAAGTGGTGTGGTCCCCGAAATTGACTCTCCAAGGGGACATGATATGAATGACGTTTTAAATTGATAAATGCTGTTGACAATGATCATGCCCTACCTAGATGTCTATAACACGTGTTCAATGACTAAGAATTAATTTTCCCATTGACCTATCTATTCAAGAACAGCAAAAACAATATTTCATGGCAACATTTTTTAGAGCAAATATTTGTTCAACGTGAACACTTGGTCAACATGAAAACTCTATTTGTTCAACAGGAACTGCAATGATAACACTTTATAATAAACACTTATTGTCTTTAAACACTTTTCTGTACAACACTCTATAAAAAAAACACTATTGTCCATCTACAGCACTTTTCTGTACAACACTTATTGTCTTTAAACACTTTTCTGTACAACACTTTTGTACATTAACACTTTTCTGTACAACACTTTTCTGTACAACATCTTTGTACAACACTTTTCTATACAACACTTTTTGTACAGCAGAAAATACACTTGGAACAATAGCACAGTTGAACATTACGGTGAATTTAAAGGTAGGACCCCCCACCCCCCCGGGAGCCGGCCGCGGGAAGGGTCCCCCACCCCACGCGGAGCCTCGATGGAAAAAACAAAAGTTGTCGTCACTGCTAGGGGTTAGTGGATGGGTTAGTGGTGGTGGTTAGTGCTTGGGTTAGATTAGTTGGTTAGGTTAATTTATGAAAGGTTGAGTGGATGTGGTTAGTGCTTGGGTTAGGTTAGTTTATCCAGACCAAGTTGATTACAATAGTCTACGCATTCAACTCGGTCTGAAACACGATAGTGACCATGAGGCAGAACACTCACACCATTCACGAGCACATAGACCTTGTCGGATATACATGACATTGCATTTTTCTCTACTCTCACAGTATAATTTCTATACTGTAGAGAGCGAATCGCAAGCACTTGTGCTCTTGACACTAGGCTACTTTCTACACAGTCTCTGTACACGCTCATGTTAAAATTGCTCTTTACAAAATGCGTAGGCAGCCCTTTACATGTCTTCTTTTCATCCCCACTATGTGTTTCAACACAATAAACTTTGGGGCCCGGGAACACTCCCCGCGATATCAAATCACTCCCCGTCTCTGATTTTAATTTTAATAGTTGGTTGGGGGCTTGACGTTTCACCAGGTCGGGGTAGAGGGATGGATTCCAGTTGGTGAAATCCATCCGCGAGCTGATGTGCACCCCATTTTGCAAATCACCCAGTAAATCTTCAGTCCCATTTACCTATAACAGCAACGTATCTGCGTCCCAATAGTAAACTTAAACCTCCTCCTACCTTGACCAGTGCACCTTGCACACAATGTAATAGAACGACAACATGAGTTTTTTTTAAATATCTAAAACTGCACTACAGCCCGCAATATTCTTCTTCAGTACCACGTTTCGCTTTTTTCTATGCAGAAGAGCCACGCCGGCCTCTATGCTCGTGAATGATGTAAAATTGAGGTCGGCAATAATTCGTGCACACTCTAGAGGGTCAGTCACTACGTCACAGCGAGATCTGTTGCGTAAGCTTTCACACATTTTGCCAAATGCTGAATTTAGAATGAGCTTGTACAATTCCTTCTCTACCTTGGAATTTTCCCTTGAGCGTTTATCGACAAAAGTATCGATAAACGTTTTCAAATAAGGTTTTTGATTGAACTGCAGGACCCTATGTATTTTGGTGATTTTGAAGCCGTTCTTCACCATCCAGTGCAAAAGCACATGGTGAACAGCGATATTCTCTTTAGGGTCCAAATCAGCAATCAGTTTCTGTTTAGAGGGGGTCCAATGCATCCCCATATCCTCAACCAATGATCGATTGTAGGGGCTCAGTGAGTCCCTGGTCACTGGTCTATTGATACAGGGAAAAACAAAATCTTTGACTGAGTCGTGAAGGGCCAGCGGAATGTGACCGTCAATTTCAAAGAACCATCCTTGTGGCCCGTTGTCCTCGACGGTGTTAATGTCGGGGAACTCACAAGGATTCTCAAGCCATTCATAGTTCCTACATGGCAAAGAGTAGTGGGACATTGCCGAGGGGTACAACGAGTTCATGTCCAAGAAAACTGCATTTGACTTTACACCGGTGTTTTGTCCGCTCGGATCGGTTGATAAGACGCGGTCCCCATGAAAAACATACACTCCCCGCATTGAACACTCTACAAAAAGGTGTTGATATACATCTGTGATTAGGCCTATTTCCTCCCTACTAATTTTTAAAATTAAATCCATTACTAAATCTGGTGTAGAAAAATAATATCCTATATTTAGCCCGAACTCTGAATAGATCTGGTCTGTATTCTTACAGACTATATCCAACAGAGTTAGAACGTCACTGGCCAAGTACAGTCTACAATAATCTCATCCATTTACACAACCCCCCTGAGTCCACACCTTCTAGGCAAACTCATACTCCTCGACTGTGCATTTACTGTTGGTCAGTGAATTGTGAAAAACTTCAACTGGAGGTAGTTTCTTCTCACTAAAGCGTGTGCCAGAATAGTAATAATCGTATGCGAATATTCCTTTGCTGGTTAAGAGGTCATATATTTCACTGTCTGGAAAGTGCTATTTAAGCAAGGGAAAACTATCAAAATTGTCGCTTTTCTGCATTTCAATCTGTTGACTTAAGGATTTGAGGAAAAAACTAAAATAATCTAAGAACCTAATTTTATTCCAGCACGTACGCTCATTATCCACTACCTGCCATTTCAGTTCGAGAATCAATAAATTCTCGGCCGATTTGGGAATAATGTTGTAGGTAAATGAATTATTTACCCATGGACTATCTACTCCCCCTCCCTCCCTATGCATACGTGCCAGTGCCGGTAAAATAAATTTTAAGTCATAATTAGATTTGTGAATAAAAACAAGGATAAAAAACTGTTGGCTAACATTTAAGTTACACGATTGATGCGCTACCCCCCTAAAATTACTACCCCCAGATGATATTTCCTGCCACAAGTGGTCATGGTCTCTGACTTTCCCCCTCCCCCCTTTTCCCTTTAGTCCCCGTATCCTCCTCTACACACTCCCCCTTACACACCCCGCAGATTGTTTTATTTTTAATCGCGAGACGATCCTCTGCAGACAGCACCATTGGGTAATGCGTATTTCTCAAACGAGAAATAGCGCCATTAGCCGTGCCAATCAGTTTAGTCAATGCCTTGACCATGCACTCATTCTCATCCAATATTTCAACTATTTCTAACAACCGCATGGTGTTAGAACTATCTCTTGATACATGTGCATAAGACTCTACAATGGCCTTATATTCTTTGATACGGTTTGGATATCGTGAATCATTCACCTCCACTAACTTAGCTTCAAAGTCTAATGATATTTTGTTACTCTTGAGAAGAGTGTTTTGAAAATTTTTAAAGCGTAAAATGGCCCTATCCCCTGAAACTGTTTCCACTGTCTGATATCCATGCTGTCTACAATGTCTCATGTGACTTCGCAACATTAATTCGGTCCGAAATCTAGAGAGGCATGTTGGACAGTAGAAACGGGTCTCCCTTGTCTTACCGACCCCCAGAACTCTACTAGTGTCAATGATCGGGTTAAAATGGCCAATTGCGTTTGGTTGACTAGGTGGTGTGTAAAGCAACCAAACCCACTGTAATTAACCAAATCAACTGACGGGCCCCTTACTGGGAAAACCACCCCCTTCTTTTTAGAACGAGTCCCATCTTTAAATTTTGTTTCGTATTGTACCACAGTAATGCTAATATTTAAGTGAGCATTGGCCCTTTCGAACATATCAATAGCTCTAAGTGCTACTGGGTATTTTCCTTCCAAGCATGAAAATTCTACAACTGCGAAATCGGACCCGTCCTTCCCATGTACAGCCCAGTGATGTAAATTCATCTTGGTAGCGTCATCTGCTAGAGGCTGAAAGGCTGAGATGATGAAAGCATACCTGAAACACTTTTGATCTGTTTCAAAACAGTTCTTCTGGACACCACGTCAACCTACTAGATCTGGGTTATAATTTAAGACTGTCTCCATATCATACCCACCTGCCCCCCTCTTAAAATAAAATCTTTCTTAAATATACAAGTATTTACGCTTAAATTTTCAATAAATAAAACTACAGAGCCACTCCCATTTTCGTTATAGTTCTCGAGATGCGCAATAAATTGTCCTGCCCACTCACTAAAAACTCCCTCAAAATTTTCCAAATTTGGATAAACTACGCGCATCTCGGAATGTATAAAATGATAGTAAACCTCGCTTTTCCCCTCATTCAAATAAAAAACATTTAAAAACATTGACACCTTATTTTAAGCCCTACCCCCCCACAATTGAATCTGGTTATGCAGTAGTGCACTAATTTTGTCTACATAGGCAGGCACAATCTATAATGGATCAAAAGCTAAATTCCTCCTCCTTCGTGAATTAAAGGGGTCCCTAAATGTTGCAGTAAAAACAACTCTATTATTCAATATTGTGTTCGATAAATGAAAGTTGGGGAAAGATGTATCCCCTCCCCCAAGTTGTTCAACAATATTCGGGCTATGTTCCGCTTCAGTTGTTTGAGGTGGGCACATTAGGGTATCGGAGGCTGGAGGAGGAGGGTTCCCAGTGAAATCATCTAAAAGCTGCAAAGTGTTCGGGCTCAAGTCCCCCAGCTCAACTGTGCTAGCTTCTACATTAAAAAGAAAATTATCTAAAAACATATCAATATTATCTGGTACTTCAATGATATCATCCAATGTTTCTTTGTCTTTGAAGTCCACTGCCTCTTCTTCCCCTTCTTCACTAGACGGTGGATATGGGACCAATACGCCATCCTATAAATGAAAAATAGCTTAACGATAATCTAAGATATGACATAGAAGTTTTTTTTTTATTTTTTTTTTTTTTTTTTTTTTTTTTGCGGCGCATCCCTGCGGCGCACCCCTGCGACGCACCCCTGCGACGCATCTCTGCGGTGCACCCCCTGCGGCGCAACATCTGCAGGGGGCATCCCTACAGCGCTTTCCTGACCCGCAGTGCATCCCTGCGGTGCTTCTCGGGCCCGCGGTGCCTCATGCAGCGCCTCCCACAGCTCTTCCCAGCCCCCCTATACATAATGTCCATCAAAATTTTTCTAATTCTCGCGTGAGTAGTCCAGGCTGGAACCGTTAACTCGCTTTCCCCCCTCACTAAAATAGAAATATTCAGTGTAAATTAGGACGTCAATATTTGACAAAGGGAATAATATCTCTTAAAACTATGTAAATGGAAATTAAAAGTTCTAGTGCGCTTTTTAAGTGATCATAAAGATTCGAAGGCAAGTAGGCCCCCCCACTTTTCAGCAATTTCATAAATAGCAATTATTATTTTTGGTGGGTATAACTTGTTTCGCTCTTACATAGAATTCTAATTTCCTAATTTTGCACACAATTCACAGCTAATACAATCGAATTATGTTAAAATCATTGAAACGTCTAGATGTGTTAGCCTAGCCGTCGCTAATGATCGACCCGGAAAAGTCGGTAAAAGAGGTCTATTTGTGTTCTTGTGTGGAGAGCTTATGTCGAAGATTAAAGCAATACGATATTTAAATATGAACGGAATAGTATTTTGAGTTTCAATGATATCTAAACTATATGTGAAGCGATAGCAACAGAGAAAAGAGTGGTTTCTTTGCTAAAAAATACATTTAGATATGTAATAGTGGTTAATATCTCGCAGCTATAAGTTTATATTGGGATTGAAAAGGACTAAAACATTGGAAGAAATAGATAGGTAGGAAAAATGCTTACATTTGAATAACCCGTGTGGGCTTGGGTGCCCTAAGGACCAGGTAGTGCGTGCCGGAGGGTGACCTCATGATCTTGTGCAGCTGGGCCAGCAATATCATATGGCTGTGCAGCCAGGACAGCTTCTGAGACCCTTGAAAAAGCTTGCGTAGGTGGGACAGGGGCTGGTACAGACGGCTGCACTTGGGCAGGCAGTGTGGAGCTGGGAGGTTTCGGCCGACGAGCATATTGTATAACTGAGGCTCGATTAAGAGTGGTTTGCATAGATGGCTGCACTTGGGCAGGCAGCGTGGAGCTGGGGGGCTTTGTCCAGCGACCATATTGCATGACAGTATCCTTCGCAGGGGGCGCATTATTAGCCCTTGCTTTCTTAGCGGGTGGCGGTGACAAGCATTCTTCGCTATTTGCGTCAGACATAGCTCTCATCAATGTTGGGGCCGCAAATTCTTCATAATTTGCCTTAAAGAAGAGAAGAAAAATTAGTATTAAAATAATTTCCCCCTTTTTACAGAAAGAAAGTTATTAACCATAATTTTGTCTAGAAAAGCATTTTATCTCATTTTAGTAAAGCAAAAAAACCATATCCCCCCCCCTAAATTTAGGAAACTTAACTCACCCTAAGTCTACCCTCTCATAGCGTTAATCATGCGTTTTATTCAAGCGAAAGGCATATCTTACTACCTTTTATTCAAATGTTATAGCTAAAATCACTAAATGACGAAGAAGCAATTATCTTTTCTATTTTGTCACTATTAAAAGTGCTAACTCCCTCCCCCAACAAAAATCCTGGATTCACATCCGGGAATATAAAAGAAACTTTATTGAAAGCTTGAAAAAATTAAAAACATGCCTAGAGACGTAACGCATATATTTACACATTAGTTTTCTTGTCAATGGGTGTTCATGTCTACACACAAAATCCTCCCTTACTTTTTATGTGAAGAAATAGTTTGTTTTTTCTTTACAATGAGGGCGGTAGAATTGAAGGCAGTGTGCCCCCCCTTTACATAATTTACTTACAACAAAGCTGTTAGAAACAATGTATTGCCCCCCCCCTTTCACATAATGTTCTAAATATATTGTTAAACTTAATTTGAAAATAATCTCTTTCACCGGTTCTCCGACAAATACAAGGCCCTTACTTTTAATGCGAAGAAATAGTTTGTTTTCATTCTACACTGATGGCGGGAGAATTGAAGGCATTGGCCTCCCCCTTTACATAATTTACTAACAACGAATCTGTTAGAATAAATGTATTGCCCCAGCACCCCTTTCACATACTGTTATGAATATATTGTTAAACTTAATTTGAAAATAATCTCTTTCACCGGTTATCCGACAAATACAAGGCCATTTCTTTTATTGTGTATAATGTGTTTGATTTCTCTGCACTCTGAGGTCGGGATATGATTATGTTGTGTCATCCCCCATTACAATATTGACTTTAAACGCATCTGTGATAATAACGGTATTGCCCCCTCCCCCCTTTCACCTACTGGGCTAAATATATGTGGAATATTCATTTTTATCGAATCTATTTAAACGCCTCTCCGACCAATACAAGGCCCTTACTTTTAATGCGAAGAAATAGTTTGTTTTCATTTTACACTGATGGCGGTAGAATTGAAGGCATTGCCCTCCCCCTTTACATAATTTACTTACAACGAAGCTGTTAGAAGCAATGTATTGCCCCCTCCCCCTTTCACATAATGTTCTAAATATATTGTTAAACTTAATTTGAAAATAATCTCTTTCACCGGTTCTCTGACAAATACAAGGTTATGAAACTACAAGCTTAATATACAGCAATCTCTTTTTGCTTAAAACTGTTTTAATTTGACAGCCAAATAAAAAACCCTTTGGCTAGACCGATAGCGTGAACACATCGGAAAAGGGTGACAAAGTAATTATATGCTTGCGGAAATGTATTGTCAAGTTAGCGGCTTAATAGCGACGCGTGTCACAGAGAAAGAATAAATTTCAGAAAGGGTATTTCTTTTTGCGGTGGTTAGGTTTCGAGGGTAAAAGAATATATTCTTTTATATATTCTTAGCTGGGGGGGGGGGATTTAGCTGGAAATATAGAGGGAAGGAATTTATCGAAATGGTATTTCTTTTTGCGAGAATTTAGGATTGTAAGACAATGGGGGAGGGAGGGGGATATTGTTAGACCCTAATTCGAAAATAACTTGTTTCTCTACTTCCATACAGGTTGTGTAGGCCTAGATTAATTATTGCATCATTGTGTTTTAATTTTGACGGAAGAATAGTTCCGTTGACCGCGTTTGTAAACCGGAAAGGGTGATAGCTAATTATAGGCCTCACATTGGAGTCTTGTGTCAAAACAGAGCGGCATTTTCATTAAAAATTGACAGAAGTCAGTGATCGCTTTAGCTGGAAATATAGAAGGAAGGAATTTAACGGAAGGATAATTACTTCTTTTTGCGAGAATTTGGGATTGTAAAACAGTGTGGGAGGGGGTTAGGGTAAAAAGAATATATTTTCGTTTTCATTGCAAAGTGATGTTTGTATTAGAGTGGGGGGGGGGTTTGGGGGGTAAAGGAATATATTTACGTTTTAGCTGAATATACTGGAGGATGTCCAAGGAAAATTCGTTTGAAAAAAAAAATGCACTTATATTGCTAATTGCGGCTGCCAAGGCCTCAAGCTCATCAATTATGTTAATTGATCTATCCATTCTAGTTGTTTGCACTGTGTCACAATACTTTCTGATAATTGAATCACATTGCATGCCCGTTTTATACGAAATCTCAAGGTCAAATTGTTATGTAAACAAGCCCTCTGATTGGCTGAGAAGGAAACACGTGATCTAACTGTTTCCGGGAAACCCATAACATTTGGCTTGAACAACAATAACAAATACTATTTCTGGATCATAACATTTACATCGAGCGTGCACTTACAACAACAACAACAACATTGACCCCATTAACCACGTGTTCCCCCTTCTGACTCTATCGCGTGCTCCAAAAAACAATAACATATACTGTTTCCCGGAAACTCATAACATCTGGCTTGAACAACAACAAGAAGGAAGTGACAAAGTTCCTGTTTTTTCATTCTCACTGACAAAATCCATAAAACCATCAAATAATCAACACACATAACCATCCATAAAAACAGACATAAATCGACCAACACACATAACCATCCATGAAAACAGACATAAATGTGACAAACTTCCTGTTTTTTCATTCTCACTGACAAAATCCATAAAACATCAAATAAATCGACCTACACACATAACCATCCATAAACTATGTAAAAAAAGTTATAGGTGGCAGCAGGGGTGACTCGTGGGACCTCCTGAGGCATCTCTACTGTTATACCAGAGCACTTTATATAGAAGGATTTATCGTAGAAATTTCAAAAGAAGCTCATTTGATTGGAAATTGCAACGGCCCTTTTTAACAGTCGAAACTGATTGGAGGGAACCAGCCCCCCACACAGCAATCATTTCCCCAAATACATCCAACAAGGATTTGAGATAGCCCGATTGTTCAGCGTGGTTGAAAGGTCCAGTCATTATCTTTGATGATGGGGGGGTCGTCTTCACACACAGCCCTCGGGGCAAGGGCTGTAAATTAAACCCGGGGGGGCATATAAGAGTTTTATGTGAAATGTGTTCGTATAAACTTCGGATGGGGTTCATTGTATTGGGAATCAGAAGTTCTAGTGCCGTTTTTAAGCGGCAAAGTGATCAGAGGGTAGCTGGCCCCCTCTCCTCACGGCCTTTTTTCCCCAAATACATCCGATAGAAATTTTGAGATAGCCATTTGTTCAAAAACAATCCAAAGATCACAAAACGACGCCTTTAAGGTTGATACAACCCTCCCCCCAAAGTCCGGAGCCAAGGGCCGTAAGCTATGCCCCGAGGGCATATAATATTTTTATGAAAGGGGCGGTTATGTAAACTTTAGAGAGGGCCTTATTAATTGGACATTTAAAGTTCTAGTTCCTTTTTAAGAGTCAAAAGTGATGGAGGGCAATCACCCCCCGTCCCTAATACACTATTTTCCCCAAACGCATCCGATTCAAATTTTGAGATAGGTACTTAGATCACAATAATCAAAAAAGCAGTATAACAGCGCCTTTAGGGTGGACACAATCTTCCAGAATCCAGGGACAAGGGTTGTAAGTTGTTTCCTGGGCATATTAGGTTTTTATGGAACGGGTGGTCGCATAAACTCTGGATCGGACGTGGCTCATTTGATTTGAAGTAGGAAGATCTAGTGGCCTTTTTAAGAGTCAAAAGTGAATCGAGGGCAACCAGCCCCACCTCAGAAGCCTATAATTCCCCAGAACACATCCAATCAAAATTTTAAGATAGCTATTTTGTCCAGCATCGTTGAAATGTCCAGTAATTATGTCTTTGAAGATGTTAACCTCGCCACAGCTCTCAGGGAAAGGGCTGTGAATTTGGCCATTCTTTCATTGCTTACACATTGTATATGTTATTGAAAAAGCTATGCATGTTTGAACTTTACTTTCCAAAAAAGAGCATTCAAGCGAGCCTTTCAAAGATTGTTGTGGGGAGTGTTGAACTAAGTCAAAACACATTATGTGTATATGGATTGTCAAATGGGCTTAACTCATGAATGACCGGGTATATTATTTGAAACTTTCAAAAAGTGATAAAGGAGATTATCAAAAAGGGAATATTTGCATGCTACCAGTAATACTACACTACCGTTACCGTTAGTGCTACCACTATTACTATTACTACCACACTATTCCATATTTACAATATTCAAGGAAAACTTCAACTTAATCAAAAAAGACGCTATGCACTTATATGTTGTCAAAAGAGCGTATTTTAACAATTGATTTGGATATTAAGTTGGAACTTCCAGAAAATGCTAAACGAGAAAAATCATCTGACTAAAAGGCGGTATGTGCTCAATACTACTAATACTTCTATTCCTGCTTTATTTATTGATACTGCTACTACTCCAACTACTACTTCTATTGTAACTGCTTGTAAAGGTAATACGTCAATACTACAGCTGCTGCTTGTACTACCGCTATTACTATCGATACTACTACTAGTAATACAAATACTACTACTGGGACTACTGTTACAATTAAGTCTAAGCGTATGCAGGTGAAATTTTCAAGGAATTTAGGGGGAAGGTGAACTTGATCACAACAGACTGTCTTTATGCAGGTTGTCAAAAGGGCGCAACAGTAATATCTTAGGATCAATTGGCGCATGAGGTTGAAACTAACAGGGCTTATTGTAACGGATGGTGAACTAACCAAAAGAAGATATTTGCATTTTAATTTTTTGGTGGAAAAAGTTGTTTTAAATTCATTCTCAAAGGGACTACGGATAAACATCACGCACTGTTGATCAAAGGTGGCTGGAGACTGAACAAAGGGGGATTTGATCAAATCGGTTGGTGAGAGAGCACCTACTCTCTAACAAGGGGATTGGAGCTCAAACTTTTGACTAGAGGGGATAGCAAACGGGGATTATATACTGTTGACCAAAGTTAGTCGGGGATGAACCGTACGCACAGTTTTAACCCTATTTCACAGGCAAACTGAATTTTAATTATGCATGGACAATATCTTTTTTTATTACGTTTCTAATCGGAATCAAACCCTTTACTGTGATAGACGACAAGTAAAGGGCAGGCCGAGTTCACAGTTAGACTCATCTAAGCACGCAATGGTAATCACGTTTAGAGTTATGTATCAGAAGCTATAAGAATATTTACAAAATATTTACGTCTGGTATGTCTGAAAACTAGGAATTGGAGTTTACAGCTCTCAATCTAGAAAAACAGAATAATCTACTTTTTCTTTTAGGGTTTCCCTCTTTTTTGTATTCCAGAATTTCGAATCGCTATTCTTGAACACAAAAATCTTCGAGTTTTAGCGCCTCTGAAAAAAAAACACAACAAAAGACAAACTGCCACAACAAAAGTCTCTGCGAAATGCAAATTTTGGCCTGATTGTAGCTAATATGGTATCAGATAAATCCAATCTCTTTTCAATTCTCTTCTGCTAAAAAATCAAAAACAGTCCAGATATTTTGAATTAATAAAGCATAAAAATTAGTACAAAATATTAAATATTTATAAATCTCTGGCTGGAACAAGCAAAAGACATACTTATAAAAATAATAATAAAGTCACCGTAGCCTACCACCATTGCCAATGAATAATGAATTCTTTTTCCTTTTGCCGTAGATACTTCCATTGACCTTTTCTCCACACAGTACAAAAAAGTTCCGTCTTAGGAGAACAGCGTTTTTTTTTCAAGAATAGTTCAACCCTTTATTATTCCAAAATCATACATAAAGTAATATTGCTAGGGCTGTGGAGGGGCAATCTCATAAAATTAGGCCTAGGCGTTCTTTAGGAAAAGTGCTGTGTAGTATAGTATTTAAGGTCTGATCTCTGAACACAACTGTGGATGCAGTAAGAAATTCCGACAATGTCGTATTTTTAATCGATCTGGTGGAAGATTGCAAACAATCAGATTCAAGGTTCAAATAGTCTTATACCTCCTATAACATTCATTCACGCATCTTTACATTCCTTAAGCATTATAAACATAGCATCTGCGCTAGGATTAACGTTGCTGTTACCCATAAAGGCGTATCTGACATTTCGAAGTTCTAAAAATTAATACCCCAAACCTTTTGCTGCATTGCACTCCTAAAGAGCGGGATCAGCGGGACAATAGTTGTTCAATCTATTCTTCCTAATCTAAGCTTTATTGTTGATCCTCCTTTGAGGATAGCTTAGAAAACAGTTTTAGGGTAATTACCTCCGAACTGTGAAAATGTCAGATCCGACCTTTAGACTAAACAGTACCACTAAGAAGATTAAAGTTCCTTATACCTACGATGTGGAACGAAGCTAAAATGAAAAATAGGTTCAATAAACGTTAAAAAACAACATTAATACGTAATAATAAAAACGAATCGGAAAAATAAAAAAACAGACTATCACAAAGCGGAAACATGTTTATTAGTTGTAGAAACTGCTGGGAGGAACTGCTTTTGTTCAACTTCACGATTCCCCTGATACACGCTCTCGTTAAGTATTAGATGTAATTCTTAGATGTAATTCTGAACTTGAAAAAAAATCTAAAAGGGCTATTAATCTCGATAAGAAACAGAGGGACTCTTTAAGGGAATCCTATAATGCTAAGTAAACAAAGAAACCAATCAAATAGGAAACCTCTGTTTAAGTATAAGCTCAGAAAATTTCCATGGAACTTTGAAGGTTTATGCATCCCGGTTCAGGAAAATGATGTGTTCTATTCATAACCGAGAACTTGGAAATCCTTTCATTTTTATTGAATTGCATCTACAAAATTCAATCTCTCCAGCTGGGAACAATTTGGATGCCCCCCTTACACAAAATCTGTTAATCATGCTAAAAGCTGGTTATGAATGCCTTTTTATCTCTTTGGTTACTTGAATCAGTATATTACAAGATTGTCAGATTCCCATTTCCAAAATATGAACAAGAGACCATGGTTTATCTTACCAGGAATGAAATGATTTAATTCAATTGCAGTATCATATAACGTGAATGAACTCTGACGCATTGAGTATTCAGAACATTTAGTAAATTACAATTGAAGTCCCCAAAAACTATTGCCCTCTTTTGTGGTAAATTCATCAAAATAACTTTTTGCACAAAATAAGTTTTTCAAAAAAAAGTAAAGAACTCCATTAAACCAAAAATAAACAAAATAGAATCAAATAATTTACCAAGTATACAACTACCACAAATCAGTATCAATAAATAAATGAAACCCAAAAAAAAGAAATTAAATTAAGTCAAACTCAAAACTAGTAAAAATTAATATGACTAGGGTTCTAAGCCCTATGCTTTCTAAAAGCCCCAATATAATTTGTACTTTACTGAAAAAAATCCTTTTAAATGTTTTTACTTTTATAACTTTAAGAAATCGCAAATTAATTAAGATTCTAAGGAATAAATATCAGCATATGTATATTAAACTAACAGTGTACATTTTTTTCAGTAAATTCTTTTGAATTTTTTTAATAAGGTACAAGTAATATTCTGGCTTTTAGACAGCATAGGGTTTAGAACCATACTCAGACAAATTATTTATGTAAAGGGGGTTGCCCCTCCTCGACACCTCGCTCTTTAACCTGAGTAAGGTTCTAAACCCTATGCTTCCTAAAAGCCAGAATATAATTTGACTTGACTGGAAAAAATTCAAATAAATCTACTGAAAAAATTGGTATTGTCAGGTTAATATACATTTGCTGATATTGATTCCTTAAAATCGTAATCAATTTTGATATCTTAAAGTTATAAAAGTGAAAACATTAAAAAAAATTTTTTTTAGTAACGTACAAATTAAATTCTGGCGTTTAGAAAGCATAAGGTTTAGAACCTTACTCAGATTAAAAAGCAAGGTGTCGAGGAGGGGGCAACCCCCTTTATATAGTTAATTAATCTGAGTGGGGTTCTAAACCCTATACTTTCTAAAACCCAGAATATAATTTGTAGTTTACTATAAAAATTCTTTTAAATTTTTTCACTTTTATAGCTTTTTTTGGATGTCTTTGGAGAAACGAAGGGCTTGGAAGAAGTTTTAGTCGCCGTCCAATCAGTTTCGACTATTAAAAGGGCACTAGCCATTTCAATTTCCAATGGAATGAGCCCTTTTTGTAGTTTCTGCGACAACACTTTCTATAAAAACCTTACATGCCCCCAGGGCATAACTTACAACCCTTACAATGAGGGCTGTGGGAGGGGGGGGGGGCCCCCCATCCTCAAAAGTCTAATTTCCAAAGCTTTCAATTACATTGAACAAAATGGCTATCCCAAAATTTTAATTGGATGTGTTTGGGGAAAATGTGGGCGTGAGAGGGGGTCAGTTGCCCTTTAATCACTTTCGAGTATTAAAAGGGGCACTAGCCCTTTGAATTTCAAATCGAATGATTCCCTTTTTTAAGTTTATACGACAAAGATTTCAATAAAAACATTATATACCACCAGGGCATAACTTACAACCTTAGCAGTTAGGGCTCTGGGGGGAGTGTCATCCTAAAAGACCCAATTTCCAGAGCTTTCAACTACGTTGAATAAAATTGCTATTTTGGAAATTTTGATTGGATGTGTTTGGGGAAATGGTTGGCATGAAAGGGGGGTTAGTTACCCTCCAATCACTTTCAATTATTAAAAAGGGCACTAGACATCTCAATTTCCAATTGAGTGAGCCCCTTTTAAAGTTTCTACGACAACGCTATCTATAAAAACCTTATATGCCCATAGGGCATAACTTACAACCCTTGCCCTGAAGGTTCTAAGAGAGTTATAAACGTTGAAGTGAGACGTTTAGTGAGACGGTGAAGTGAGACGATACTCTCTTAGAGCCCTGAAGGCTCTAAGAGAGTATAAACGTAAGAGAGTTATAACGTTATAAACGTTATATACGTTGAACAAAATAGATATTTCAAAATTTTGATTGGTTGTGTGAGAGGGGGGTTATTTGCCCTCCAATCACCTTCGACTATTAAAAAGACCAATAACCGTTTGAATTTCATGACTTTTAAATTTTGATTTCATCACTTTTGACTTTTAAAAAGGGCACTAGCCCTTTCAATTTAAAATTGAGTGAGAACTTTTTGAAGTTTCTATGATAACGCTACTATAAAAACCTTATATGGCCCCAGGGTATAACTTAAAACCCTTGCTCTAAGGGATGTGGGTGGTTTGTCATCCTCAAAGACATAATTTCCAGAACTTTCCACTACGTTGAACAAAATGTGTATGCCAAATTTTGATTGGATGTGTTTGGGGAAATTGTGGGCGTCAGAGGGGGGTTAGTTGTCCTTCAATCACTTTTGACTATTAAAGCACTAGCCGTTTCAATTTCCAATCGAATGAGCCCTTTTTGAAGTTTCTACAACATTACTATCTATAAAAACTGTATATGCCCCCATGGGATAACTTACAACCATTGCCCTGAGGGCTGTGGGGGGGGGAGTGTCACCCTCAAAGATATAATATCCGGACTTTTCAACAACTTAGAAAAAAATTGCTATCTCAAAATTTTGATTGGATGTGTTTGGGTAAATGGTGGGCGCGGAAGGGGTGTTATTACCTTCCAATAACTTTCGACTATTTAAAAGGGAACTTGGAATTTCAATTTCAAATTAAATGAGCCCTTTTTGAAGTTTCTACGACAACGCTTTCTATAATAACATAATATACTCCAAGGACATAACTTACAATCTCAGACATGAAGATTATGAGGGGGGTTGTCACTCTCAAAGACCTAATTTTTAAAACCTTTAACTTCGTTGAACAAAATTGCTATTTCAAAATTCTGATTGGATGTGTTTGGGGAAAAGGTGGGCGTGAGAGGGGGTTTAGTTGCCCTTCAATCACTTTCAACTATTAAAAATACCAATCACCCTTTGAATTTTCAATCGAACGAGCCCTTTTTGAATTTGCTTTGACAAAGCTTTCTATACAAAATGCCAAACAAAATGGCTATTTCAAAATTTTGATTGGATGTGTTTGGAGAAATGGTGGGCATGGAAGGAGTGTTTGTTGCCTTCCACTCATTTTCGAATATTAAAAAGGGCACTAGCCATTCCAATTTCCAATCGAATGAGCCCTTTTCGAAGTTTCTACGACAACTCCTTCGATACAAAGCGCCCTGGCCAAAACCAGAAAATCAATAATGCATCGTGCCAACATTGGTCTTTACTTAGGCAGCGCTATTGCGCTGCCTATGATTAATAAAACTAGAAAATCATAAACCATTACCAAAGAGATGAGTCGAAAATAAAGGTGGTTTATAAAACAATGAAAAAATAAAAGAATTCTCGTCAATACTTATGTCTACGAATAGTGAATAACGTATTTATTATTTATAGGTTGCAAGAATAAGGATTCACAGTCATATGACCTGGTGAATTTTGAACTTCACCGGATGTAAAGAGAAATGCCACCAGAGAACTTGTTTAATTTTCTTTCAATATGAATATCTTGAAAGCCAGGGAGAGAAAATTCATTAGTATCATCAATTTCTGAAGTCACGTCTCCGTTATTCCAATTACGTCGAAAGGGCTGTAGCTTTTAATTAAAATTAAATCTTTAAAACTAGCCCACTTATCCCGTATTCGTCTGATGTTAAAGCAAATTACATTAAGTTTGGTCTCTTCCATTAGCTCAGGTTTCACATTTTTCTCAAAATCAAAAGTGTCGAGATATTCACAGTTAATTTAGGTTAAGGGACTATCGGGGCTAGGTAAGGGGTTGGTGGGTAAATTAGATTGGTCATCGTAATAGTTGAAAACAACATTATTGCACCGTGATAAATTCGTGAGAAACGTAAAATCTTGCATAATACACATTTAAAAGTCCATTGTGGTCTAAGTTTCATCATTTCCTTGATTTGAATATTTGAATTCTTCTTCAGCCGACGAGATATCATTGGTGGTAACTTTGGACCGGGATGGACCGGGTTTCCGTTTTTTTCTTAGGTTTCTTGCCTAAGAAACCGACTGATGTTTCTACCGACTACCGTCTTGGGGACTGTGGCATTGTCAGAGCCTGTATTAATTTGATTTCCAGTTGAGCCTACAGGCTTAACTAGCTTCGATGTGGAATCTATGTCCTTTTTGATGGAAGATTAATTAAAAAAACTTTTTCCACAAAATAAGTTTTTCAAAGAAAAGTAAAGAACTCCATTACCGAGTCAAACTCAAAACGAGCAGAAATTAACATAAGTTGGGCACAAAACCCCTATGCCTTCCCAAGGCCAGAACAAAATTTGAACTTTACCGAAAAAATATAAATGTTTTTACTTTTATAACTTTTATAAATCAAATAATATTAACATTTTGATTACTAAATATCAGTGTACATTCATTTGCATTTTTTCAGTAAAGTGCAAATTTTGTTCTGGCCTTGGGAAGGCATAGGGGTTTTGCGCCCAACTTATGTTAATTTCTGCTCTTTTGAGTTTGACTCGGTTAATTATTGTAATTTCTGTCCGTTTTGGGTTTCATTTATTTATCAATGCTGATTTGTGGTAGTTTCACGCTTGGTAGATTATTTTATTTTAGTGTTGCTCATTTTTTGTTTAATGGAGTTCTTTACTTTTTTTAAAAAAAAATTATTTCGTGGAAAAAGCTTTTTTAATGAATTTCTGTTCGTTTTATATTGACATAGTCTTTTCAGAGAAAATGAAAATAATACTTTAAGTCTTTTCGTTTTTTAAGACTTTTTAGTTCGGCCTGCTATTTGTATGCCAGAGAAAAATTTTCAGCAATTTTAACAGCATACACCCTATTAAAAATCTGGACACTAATAGTACTGTTTAATTTAGTTTCATAACTCCTCTTGTTGACTTGTAATGGAAAACTTGATACCATTTCCAAAAAAATCTGTTTACTTTCTTTGATAGCTTGTACACTTACGCTATTTGGATTTGGTTAAATTTTAAGAGCAAAAGTAGCCCCGAGCGTTTGAACAAAATACCCTCAGTCGTTCTTGGGATACTGCTGGGATGCCTTATTGGGAATTAGCATTATCACAGTGCATTTTAATTTAATCTTAAGTCAACATTTAGTTTTTAAACATATAAAAATTGGATTTGAGGAAGACTAAAATCTATTCTATAAATCATATAAAACAACTTTCCAAATAAACCTTATATGCCCCCAGGGCATAACTTACAACCCTTGCACTGAGGACTCCGAAGGGGCTATCATCCTAAAAGACCTAATTTCAAGAACTTTCAACAACGTTGAACAACCTAGGTATGACAAAATTGTAAGTGGATGTGTTTTGGAAAATGGTGGGCGTGATAAGGTTGTTAGTTACTATCAAGTCACTTTCAACGACTATAAAAGGCAACAACCTTTTCAATTTCAAATTGAATGAACCCTTGTGAAGCTTCTACGACAATGCTTTCGATAAAAACTTTATATGCCCCCAGGGCAAAACTTACAACCCCTGCCCTGAGTGCTGTGGGGGGAGGGGTTGTCATCCTTTAAGACCTAATTTCCGAAACTTTTAACTACGTTGATTAAAATGGCTATCAAAAAATTTTGATTGGATGTGTTTTGGGAAAAGGTGGGCAAGAGAGGGGGGTTAGTTGCCCTCAAATCACTTCAAATCACAAAATCTAAAAATTTGGATTGGATGTTTTGGGGGGAATGATGGGCGTGGGGGGGGGGCTAGTTGCCCTCCAATCACTTTCGACTATTAAAAAGGGTGCTAGCATTTTGAATTTCCAATCGAATACGCCTTTCTTGAAGTTCCACGACACCGCCTTCTATAAAACCGTAAATACCCCCAGGGCATAACTTAAAACCCTTGCCCCGAGGGTTTTAGGGAAGTGTCCTCCTCAAAAACATATTTTCTATCTGGAAATCAACTACGCTGGACAAAATCGCTATCTCAAAATTTGGATTGAACGTGTTTGGGGGAATAATGGGTGCGGAGGGAGGGGGGCTAGTTGCCCTCCAATCCCTTGCGACTATTAAAACGGGCACTAGCCCTTTGAATTTCCAATTGAATGGGCCTTTTTTGAAGCTTCTACGACAACGCCTTCTATAAAAACCATATATGCCCCCAGGGCATAACTTAAAACCCTTGCCCCGAGGGTTGTCGGGAAGTGTCCTCCACAAAAAGATATTTTCTATCTGGAAATCAGCTACGCTGAACAAAATGGCTTTCTCAAAATTTTGATTGGATGTGTTTGGGGGAATGATGGGAGTGGGGGGGGGGGCTAGATACCCTACAAACACTCGAATATTAAAAATGGCACTAGCCCTTTGAATTTCCAATATAATGAGCCTTTTTTGAAGTTTTTACGACAAAGTCTTCTATAAAAACCTTAAATGCCCTAAGAGCATAGCTTAAAACCCTTTCCCGTGGGTTGTGGGAGAGTGCCCTCCTCAAAAAGATATATTCTATCTAAAAATTAACTAGGCTGAACAAAATGGCTATCTCAAAATTTTGATTGGACGTATTTGGGGGAATGAGGGGCGGGGGGGGGGATAGATGCCCTCCAATCACTTTCGACTATTAAAAGGGCACTAGCCACTCCAATTTCCAATCGAATGAGCCCTTTTCAACGTTTCTACGACGACTCCTTCAATACACATTGTGCCCACATCGTTCTTTACTTAGGCAGCGCTAGCGCGCTGCCTATGATAGTTGAGCTATGGCTGTTTACAAAGATGCCATCACCTAGGAGTTTAGTAATTGCTTTCTTCTTGAGAATATGTTTGGTTTCCACAGGTTCATTACTAACCTTAATTAAGTGACTGACAGTGAGATAAGTTGCAAGCTTTTACAATTTTTGGCTACTTTCAGATGAATCTTTTTGAGGGCGGGATGTTGAAGTACGCTTAGGTAAGGGATGGGGGGACTGATTAGAACCTTGAGTATGAACATTGTTTGCTTCTTTTGGAAATGACACTGGCTTTGCTTCTTCTACAGTAACAATTTCTGCAGAAAGCGTCTTACTTAGTGCATTCACTAATCACGCGGCCTATTTTCCCACAATTAAGGCAGGACGGAAAAGACTGTTAGTAGGAATGCATCTATTCCTGCGAGATATACATTTTTTTATGCCTATTGCAAACAGGGGGGAGTTTACAGCATTGCCAGATAAGATTTTAATGGTTATGTTATGTTTGTTGGTTATGGGTGTTATGTTTTGTTGATGGTTATATGGTTTGATGTTATATTTATGTTATGTTATGTTGCTGTGTTATGTTGTTATGTTATGTTATTTATGTTGCTGGTTATGCTGTTTGTTGGTTTTGTTGTTTGTTGGTTGTGCTGTTATGTTGATGGTTTAATGTTATGCTATGTTGATGGTTATTTTATATTATTTTATGTTGATGTTGTTTCATGGTTATGTTTTGTTGACGGTAATGATGTTTGTTGGTTTTTTTGTTTGATGGTTATGTTGTTATGTTGATGATTATGTGGTTTAATGTTATGTTATATTGATGGTTATGTGGTTTAATGTTATGTTATGTTGATGGTTATGTTATGTTATATTATGTTATGTTATGTTTTTTGATGTTTAATTGTTATGTTATGTTTGTTGGTTATGACTGTTATGTTGATGTTGTTTCATGGTTATGTTTTGTTGATTACTATGCTGTTTGTTGGTTTTGATGTTTGATGGTTATGTTGTTATTTTGATGGTTATGTTGTTTAATATTATGTTATGTTGATGGTCATGTTATGTTATATTATGTTGCGTTCATGCTGTTCCTTAGTTATGTTGTTTCTTGCTTCTGTTATGTTTGTTGGTTATGTTATGCTGTTTGATGTTTCATAGTTTTCTTGTTGTTTGTTTGTAATGCTTGCACCAAATATTTGAACTAAATGATGTTACTAGGCTAGATTTCTAGCGCATATATCCTACTCAATAAGCCTAGAAAAAGGTCTTTTTAAAAGATGATTGAGTATCAAAAGTTAATTAAAAAAGTACTTTTTTATTGAACAAACCAGCCTTAGGGTACTACAGAGTCAGCCGCATAAAAAAACTTTAAGTAAGTTTGATATTTAATACTATAGATGGAGACACGTCTCAAGTGACGTCATCTTTTCAGCTCTACTTATAGATGGCAGCACATCCACTCGGATACACAGGCATAGTGAGAGAGACAATCAAAAAGTTAGGTTCATTTAGGTTTACATAGCATGGCGTGCCATGCTAAGTGAACCTAAACGTACCTAACTTTTTGCTTGTCTCTCTCACTATGCCTATGTGTCCGAACTGGAATGCCTGTGTGTCCGAGAGAGTCAAGCAACTAGTTTCGATCATTTAGATTCATTGAGCATGGCACGCCATGCTAAGTGAACCTAAATGAAACCTGATTTTTTGCTTGTCTTTCTCAGTGTGCCTTTGTGTCCCAGCGAGTGTGCTGCCATCTATAAGTAAAGCTGAAAAGACGTGCTTTCATCTAGAAGTAGAGCTGAAAAGATGGCAGCTTTTGGGAAGAGTCGCCATATGTAATTTTAAATGTAAAACTCACTGAAAGTTTTTGTATGCGGCTGACTCTGTAGTACTCTATTGCTGGTTTGTTCAATACAAAAATACTTTTGTTTTAATATTTGATACTCAGTCATCAGTTAAAAGACTTGGAATTTACTAAGTAGTTCAATTTGTTCTATGCAAAAGTGTTTTTTTCTGAAGTTTATTATTTTCACTCATCAATTAAAGGACTTAAATTTACCAAGTAGCTGATTTTATGCTATGCAAAAGTGCTTTTTTATGAATTATTGATACTCAGTCATTAATTAAAAGACTTGGAATTTACGAAGTAACTGACTTGTTCTATGTAAAAGTCTTTCCTTATTAAGTTTTGATACTCAGCTATCAATTAAGAGACTTGGAATTTACCAAATAGTTGAATTTGTTCAATGCAGAAGTGTTTTCTTATTAATTTTGATGCTCAGTCACCAATTAAAAGACTTGTAATTTATCAAGCAGTTTACTTTGTTCTATCTAAAAGAAATTTTTCTTAATTTTTGATACCTCAATCATCAATTAAAAGACTTGGAATTTACCAAGTAGTTTAATTTTTTCCATGCCAAAGTGTTTTTCATATGAATTTTTTATATTCACTCATCAATTAAAGGACTTGGAATTTACCAAGTAGCTGAGTTTGTTCTATGCAAAAGTTTTTTATATTAATTATTGATGGTCAGTCATAAAGAAAAGACTTGGAATTTACCAAGTAAATGAGTTTGTTCTATTTAAAAGTCCTTTCTTATTATTTTTGATACTCTCAACTAAAAGACATGGAATTTACCAGGTATTGGAGTTTGTTCTATGCAAAACTGCTTTTTTATTAATTTTTGATACTCAGTTACCAATTAAGAGACTTTGAATTTACATAATAGTTGAACTTGTTCTATGCAAAAGTGTTTTCTTATTATATTTTGATGCTCAGTCACCAATTAAAAGACTGGGAATTTATCAACTAGTTGAATCTGTTTTATGTAAAAACATTTTTTTTTATTAATTTTTGATACTCATTCATCAATTAAGAGATTTGGAATTTAAATAATAGTTGAATTTGTTCTGTGCAAAAGTAATTTTTTATTAGAATTTGATTTTCAGTCATCAACTAAAAGACCTGTAATTTACCATATAGTTGAATTTGTTCTATGCAAAATTGCTTTCTTATAATTTTTTATACTCAGTCATCAACTAAAAGACTTGGAATTTATCTAGTAGTTGAATTTGTTCTATGCAAAAGACATTTTTTGTTAATTATTAATACTAAGTCATCAATTAAAATACTTGGAATTTACCGAGTGGCTGAATTTGTTCTATGCAATGGTGTTTTTCCAATTAATTTTCTATATTCACTCATCAATTTAAGCACTTGGAATTAAATGAGTTTGTTCTATATAAAAGTTCTTTCTTATTAATTTTTGAAATTCAGTCATCAATTTAAAGACGTGGAATTTAAAGACGTGAAAGTATCAGAGTTTTTTCTATACAAAAGTGCTTTTTTTATTAATTCAAGACACTCTGTCACCAATTCTTAGAATTAGAATTTACCAAATAGTTGAATTTGTTCTATGCAAAAGTTTTTTCTTATTAAGTTTCGATTTTCAGCTACCAATTAAAAGAATTCGAATTTACCAAGTAGTAGAATTTAATATATGCAGAAGTGTTTTCTTATTAATTTTTGATACTCATTCATCACTTAAAAGAGTTGAAATTTAAATAACAGGTGAATTTGATCATTGCAAAAGTACTTTTTTATTAATTTTTTATTTTTAGTCGTTAACTAAAAGACATGTAATTTACCAAATATTTGAATTTTATCTATGCAAAAGTGTTCTCTTATTAATTTATGATGCTAAGTCACCGACTAAAAGACTTGGAAGTTACCAAGTAGTTGAGTTTGTTATATGCAAAAGTGTTTTCTTATTAATTTTGAGATTCACTCATCAATTAAATGACCTGAAATTTACCAAGTAGTTGAATTTGTTCTATGCAAAAGTACTTTTTTTATTAATTTTTGATACTGAGCCATTAATTAAAAGACTTATGATTCTGCTAGTAGTATCTATGTCTCTGAAAATTTTTTTTCTTACATTTCCTACTTTTTAATGAACATTCTAAACGTTTGACTTGCTAGCGTACCCTAAAGATAATGGAAACATAATAAAGTAATGCATAAAATAGTTTCAATGAAATATCGGCATGCAGAATATTAACATATAAATATGTATCATACATTATTATACATTATTTATACCATTGAACGACTTTGGACACTTTAAATCCATTCCATAAAATAATTCATCATGTTTTCTCTTGATAGTGTGACTATTCTCTTTCCTTATTTCGTAAAGTAGTAAAAAAATCATTATTCCATTTTGAATCATACACTACTTTTATGGGGTGTCACCTACAGGTTCAATATATGTTTCGTCTTTGGTCTTATTGGGTTCTTTGACTATATCTATTAAAATGCGCTTTATTTTCCATTAATTCATCTTCATATTCCCTATTGATATTGTCTGCCAATGCCCTTTTTATTTGCTAGAGATTTCACTGTCTATTATCATATTGTTTTGACACAGGTAACAGTTCTGGCACGTAGACAGCATATGGTTAATAAAATTAGTGCAGGAGTATGCATATCTTCTTTTTGCCTTTGCTTTCATTTAAATACTACTAACAGAAAGATGGCAATTGGATCTACCAACAGGTAACGTGTTACCACTAACAGTACCAAGAAGTTGCCCCCTATCATCGACAATTATTTTTATGTTAAATTTCTCTTTGAGCACTATCATCTCTGTAAATGATACTCTAGAATATCCACCATTTTGTATTTTGAATGGTTTCGATACTCCAAAGAAATCTAAACTCTCACTGTCATGACAACGCACGCCTACGTTTCCAATAGTGTTACCACTATTACTTGTTTAGAAGTTCAAATATTGGTCTTTATCAGAATTCAACGCGACGATGATTTTATCATATGTCCACACTGTATTCGAATAATTCATCTTCACTTTTTTTTAAATGTGTTGCAAATCTTTCCAATGTACGAAAAATACTGAATTAATACGTACAATAGAATAGGTAGGGTCAATAACCAGCTATACTGTACCACTGGTACAGCCACATAGTTCCGTTGAGCAGTCATAGAGTAAAATTGTTACAGCCAAATGAAAATAAAATGAAAAAAAGTTATGTAATTTTCGAAGTCCAAAAAAAATTCAGTCCAAAAAAAGAAGTGTTACTACAAACATTATTTGTCTAATAGTAGAAATTACTACTAACATATCTATATCTTTCTCATTTTTTATTTCGGAAATATTAAATATGAACTTTTTTTTTGTTTTTAGCAAATTTCATGTAATTTTAAGATAAAAAAATTCAAAAATGTCCTTGATGTAGTAATTAGGCCTCCATTAAGGCGTCCCCACATCTTTGTAAGCCAACTGCCAAGACCATAGCCCGATATCGATGAAAGACCTTTGTCATAGTTCATTCCATGATCCATTGGTCTTGGACCAAGAGTAGCAACATGGCATTTAAAATCAGGACAAAGGAATGCCATCTGCATTTTTTTAAAATATGATGCAAGTGTTTATCCTTCAAGTGTACAAAAATACTTATTGAAAATATATAAGCCCAAAAGAAAAAATTCAGTCCAAATAAAGAAGAAAAGTGTTACTACAAACAATATTTTTCTAATAGTCAAAGTCATGACTAATATATCTATATCATTAAATTTTGTATTTCAAAATATTAAATGTGATTTTTTGTTTTAAGTATATTTCATGTTATTTTAAGACAAGTAAAATTAAGTTGAAAAAAATTCCATGTTCAAAAAAATAAAAATAAAAGTAAAACTTAAAAAAAGGATAAGAAAATGGGGGAGGGAGCACAAATTTGGGTTAGAAGGTATTGGGGCCCTTGGGGGTTGAGTTTCTTGGTGGTTGGAGTCCTTGATGGTTGGGGTCCTTGGTGGTTTAAATCCATATCCATCTCAAAAACTTGATTTCTAAGGATTATTTGGATTTCTATAGTAAAATTTGTTCTAGGCACCTAAGACTTTTTTAGTTTCAACTTTATGTATACTCCAATCCCAAACAATATTTTATATTAGTCGCACTCCTAATTTGATCCTTGTGTATTACAGCGACCATAGCCAAGAAGCGAAGCTAGGTCAGTCGAATCAATCGACTTGTGAAAGGATGAATATATTATAATTATATTCTCACATTTATATAATATAGCGTGGGAGTCAACATTCCCTCAAACTTACCTTTAATTAGTAAGCTGTTTCAACCCTTTACCTCTTTCATACAATCCAAATAAAAATATCCTTATTATTGTCATCTGATTTTATCACAATATTCATCTGCCTAATTAAGACCATTTAATATTATGTGATACTGGACGAACACCTTAATTGGGTCCCTATATAATTACATTTATCAAAAGGTATCTCAGATCTAGTTACATCTTTTGGTCCGAGAATATAACTGGTTCAGGTCGCTTTATACGATCTCGTTTAGTACCTTTACCACTTCCACTACTGTTATTAATATAGTTAAAAATGGTGTATACAACAGTAATAGTAGCACTCAGTCAGTACGGCACCTGATCACAGACGCCCTGAATACCACATTTTTAAGAAAGGCCCTGACACACATATTGTCAACACACCTAGTAAAGCCTGAACCTTGCCCCCCTCCCCGAGTGAAAAATGCTACAGAGCACAAAAAAGCAGAAACAGGTGCTTTTTAACATCTTATGCCTTTTAGCTGGTATAATTCATGGGAATAACTATCATAATTCATGTTGCATGGATATAACTCGGATACTTGCTTCCATTGAAACCTACCAGCAAGAGGAAGAAAAAAAGAAGCGTTTATTTTACGTCTTGAACTCTCATTTACTGCTAAGTTAATTTTTATTTGCTCGAGAGGCCATAACAATGCTGTTACACCCATAGCAAACTATATCCTGGAAATGTCGTGTACGTGTTTTTTACGAGATGAGGCTCACGGCAGAGCTGATACACTGCTGACCAAGTGTGGCCTGAGACAGAGCTTACACAGTGTTTACCAAAGGAGGCTTGAGAAAGAGTGTAATTGATGCTGATCCAAAGGAGTTGGAGATTAAGCGAGAAAGGTATTGACCAAATTATCCCCAAATGGCCATGAGCCTAATAGGTAACTCATGCTTTTAATTGTGAATTTGATATTATGGAAATTAAAGGAAGTGTAACGCAAAGTGTAAAATATACATTTTCTATTACGATACAACTATACAGCCAACGTTTAAATGCATTTTATGTATAATTTTATGTATAATAATTTTTGTATTTATGTATAATAATTCTATGGATATATTTTATGTACAATGAAAAAAACAAGCTTTTTTTCAACTGAAAGTGAGGAGCAACATTAAAATTCAAAGCGAATAGAAATTATTCTGTATATGAAGAGTTTACCTCTTCATTACCTTACTGTTCACGCTAAAGCTTTTAGCGCTTTGAAAAAAGAAGCTTCCTATTCTAACTTAATGGCACTTGTGTTTCAAGAGTCGCACTTAAAAAAATTTAGACTAGCAGTCAAACTTTAATGTAAAGAAGAAGCTATTTACGAGGGACAACCCCTTAACATACGGATTCTGCTCGTTTGAGTTATAATAATGCTCCTTACTTTCAGTTGAAACAATTCGTTTTTATTTAAATTCTGATCGTTTTTCAAATAAAGCCGGTAAATCTGGCTCACCCTTTATGGAAATTTCCCCCCCCTCGCTCACAGGAAACTCCTCCGTTGAAAGTTCCTCCGACGTAAAATGCAGCCCTTGTGAAATTCCCTTTGGATATTTCAGTCCTCACTGAAAATTCCCCCCTTTCTGTGAAATTTCTTGCGGATGATCCAGCCTGAAAATTTTTTATTAGTTTAATTTCATTTGAAAAATACTTTAATTTTTAACTATTTTTCCTATCACTCCGAAAATCCCCCCTTCCGTAGAAATTTTTCTCGGAAGTCCAAACTGGCTGAAAATTTCCCCCGGAACCCCTGCAGATACAAAATTGAGGTGGAAAGAGAAAGTAAGGCAAATAAAAAGAATTAAGTATAGGATTTATGTAAACACCACTCCTCCTTGCGTAAGATGTCCCTTGGAGAGCTTGAGCCTGGAAACTTCCCTCCCACGGAAAATTATCCCCATGGAAACCCACCTCAAGCACAAAATCCTCCCCTCCCCGAAAAATGTCTGTATACTCCCCAATAACAAATGTTGTACGTAAACAATGGGTGTATTCTATAACTTAAAGACCTATGCCGAGGGGCTCTGGGGGGTCAAGTCATCTCGAAAGGCATAGTTTTTGGAGGCAAAAAAATACATATTTCCACATTTTTGCTGATAGGAGCTGGAAGCCCCTATTGCAGAGTTCTCTGATACGCTAAATCTGATGGTGTGAGTTTTATTAAGATTTGTTGACTTTTCTGAGGACATCTGATGGCATGTGATTGACAAAAAACCGCCTTTGAATAGAACAAACCCCGATGCCTGGTAAATTGAATGTCTTTTAATTGATGACTGCGCATCAAAAATTAATAAGAAAACACTTTTACATAGAACAAACTCAGTTACTTGGTAAATTCCAAGTTTTTTAATTAATGACTGAGTATCAATAATTAATAAAAACCACTTTTGCATATAACAAACTCAGTTACCCGTTAAATTCCAAGTCTTTTAATTGGTGAGTGAATATCTTAATTAAAAGGAGAAAACTTTTACATAGAACAAATTCGACTACTTGATAAATTTCCAGTCTTATAATTGACGAGTGAATATCAACAATTAATAAGAAAACACTTTTACATAGAACGAACTCAGAAACTTGATCAGTTCTAAGAATCTAAATTGATGACTGAACATCAAAAATTAATAAAAACAAAAAATTTTTTACATAGAACAAATTCAACTATTTCGTAAATTTAGTCTTTTAATTGATGACTGAGTATCAAAAATTAATAAGAAAATACTTTTACATAGAACAAATTCTAGTGCTTGTTAAATTCCATGTCTTTTAATTGACGACTGAGGACCAAAAGTTAATTAGAAAAAGTACTTTTGTATTAAACAATCAGCCATCGGGTACTACGGAGTCAGCCGTATAAAAAACTTTAAGTGAGTTTGACATTTAATACTATAGATGGAGACACGTCTCAAATGATGTCATCTTTTGAGCTCTACTTATGCGTGGCAGCATACCCACTCGGACACACAGGCATAGTGAGAGAGACAATAAAAAAGTTAGGTTCATTTAGGTTTACTTAGCATGGCGTGCAATGCTAAATGAACCTAAACGTACCTAATTTTTTGCTTGTCTATGCCTTTTGTCGGAGCTGGAATGCCTGTGTTTCCGAGAGAGACAATCAACAAGTTAGGCTCATTTAGGTTCATTTAGCATGGCGCGCCATGCTGAGTGAGCCTAAATGAAACCTAACCTTTTGCTTGTATCTCTCAGTATGCCTTTGTGTCCCAGTGGATGTGCTTGCCATCTATAAGTAAAGCTGAAAAGATATGCTGAAATCTATAAGTTTAGCTGAAAAGATGTGCTGCCATCTATAAGCAGAGCGTAAAGATGGCAGCACTTGAGACGTGTCGCCATCTATAATTTTAAATGTAAAACTCACTGAAAGTTTTTTTTATTCGGCTGACTCTGTAGTACTTTATTGCTGGTTTGTTCAACACAAAAGTACTTTATTTTAATTTTTGATACTCAGTCATCAATTAAAAGACTTGTAATTTGCCAAGTAGTAGAATCTAATCTATGCAGAAGTGTTTTCTTATTAATTCTTGATACTCAGTCATCAATTAAAAGACTGAATTTATCAAGTAGTTGAGTTTGTTCTATCTAAAAGTGTTTTTTCCTTATTAATTTTTGATGTTCAGTCATCAATTAAAAAACTTGGATTTTATCAAGTATCTGAGTTTGTTCCAAGTAAAAGTGTTTTCTTATTAATTTTTGATATTCACTCATCAATTAAAAGACGCGAAATTTATCAGGCAGTTGAATTTGTTCTATGAAAAAGTAATTTTCATTAATTTTGATAATCAGTCATCAATTAAAAGACTTGAAATTTATCAAGTGGTTGAATTTGTTCTATGCAAAACCGTTTTTCTTCTGAATTTATTATATTCACTCATCAATTAAAGGACTTAAATCTACCAAGTAGCTGAGTTTATTCCATGCCAAAGTGCTTTTTTATTAATTATTGATACTCAGTCATTCATTAAAAGACTTGGAATTTACGAAGTAACTGAGTTTGTTCAATATAAAAGTGTTTTCTTATTAAGTTTTGATGCTCAGTCATCAATTAAGAGACTTGGAATTTACCAAATAGTTAAATTTGTTCTATGCAAAAGTGTTTTCTTATTAATTTTTGATGCTCAGTTACCAATGAAAAGACTTGGAATTTATCAAATAGTTGACTCTGTTCTATGTAAAAGTAATTATTTATTAATTTGTGATACCTCAGTCATCAATTAAAATACTTGGAATTTATCAAGTAGTTGATTTGTTTCTATGAAAAAGTATTTGTCTTATTAATTTATTATATTCACTCATCAATTAAAGGACTTGAAATTTATCAAGTAGCTTTGTTCTATGTTTGTTCTATGCAAAAGAGCTATATTTTAATTATTGATGGTCAGTCATAAATAAAAGACTTGGAATTTACCAAGTAAATGAGTTTGTTCTATATAAAAGTGCTTTCTTATTAATTTTTGATACTCAGTCATCAATTAAAAGACATGGAAATTACCAAGTATCGGAGTTCCTTCTATGCAAAAGTGCTTTTTTTAATTTATGATACTCTGTTATCAATCAAAAGACTTGGAATTTACCAAATAGTTGAATTTGTTCAATGTAAAAGTGTTTTCTTATTAATTACTGATGCTAAGTCACCAATTAAAAGACTGGGAATTTATCAAGTAGTTGAATCTGTTCTATGTAAAAGTACTTTTTTATTAATTTTTGATACTCAGTCATCAATTAGTTGGAATTTAAATAATAGTTGAATTTGTTCCGTGCAAAAGTACTTTTTAAATAATGTTTGATTTTCAGTCATCAACTAAAAGACCTTTAATCTACCATATAGTTGAATTTGTTCTATGCAAAAGTGTTTTCTTATTAATTTATGATGCTCAGTCATCAATTAAAAGACTTGGAATTTACCAAGTAGTTGATTTTGTTCTATGCAAAGGTGCTTTCTTATTAATTTTTAATACTCAGTCATCAATTAAAAGACTTAGAATTTATCTGGTAGTTGCATTTGCTCTATGCAAAAGAGATTTTTTATTAATTAATAATACTCAGTCATCAATTAAAATACTTTGAATTTACCGAGTGGTTGAATTTGTTCTATGCAATGGTGTTTTTCTTATTAATTTTTTTAATTCAGTCTTCAATTTAAGGACTTGGAATTAGCTGAGTTTGTTCAATATAAAAGTTCTTTCTTATTAATTTTTGATGCTCAGTCATCAATTAAAAGACATGACATTTATCAAGTATCGGAGTTTGTTCTATGCAAAAGTGGTTTTTTATTAATTTAAGACAGTCAGTCACCAGTTGAAAGACTTGGAATTTACCAAATAGTTGAAATTGTTCTATGCAAAAGCGTTTTCTTATTAAGTTTTGATGCTCAGTCACCAATTAAAAGACTTGGAATTTACCAAGTAGTAGAATTTAATCGAAGCAGAAGTGTTTTCTTATTAATTTTTGATACTCAGTCATCAATTAAAAGAGTTGGAATTTGAATAATATTTGAATTTGTTCTGTGGAAAAGTACTTTTTTTATTAATTTTTGATTTTCAGTCATCAACTAAAAGACTTGTAATTTACCAAATAGTTAAATTTATAAATAAAAGTTCAAATAGGGATAAAATCCTTTTAATAGACAGTGATGATAGAAATTCACAAAAATACCAGATATTTCGGTCACATATACGGTGACCGTCATCATTAGTAAAACTAAAATAAAACAATTTAAAACAAAAGTTTATATACTAGTTTATAGTTTGTAGTGTTATTTGATTTAGTATATAAACTTTTGTTTTAAATTGTTTTATTTTAGTTTTACTACTGATGACGGTCACTTTATATGTGACCGAAATATCTGGTATTTTTGTGAATTTCTATCATCACTGTCTATTAAAAGGATTTTATCCCTATTTGAACTTTTATTTATCGTCATGGAAAGGCAGTGTGGTCTCCGAAATTATCTAAGTTAAATTTATTCTATGCAAAAGTGTTCTCTTATTAATTTATGATGCTCAATCATCAATTAAAAGACTTGGAATTTACCAAGTAGTTGAGTTTGCTCTAGGCAAAAGTGCTTTCTTATTAATTTTTTATACTCAGTCATCAAGTAAAATACTTGGAATGTATCTAGTAGTTGAATTTGTTCAATTCAAAAGGGTTCTTTTATTCATTTCTAATACTCAGTCATCAATTAAATGACTTGGAATTTACCCAGTATTTGAATTTGATTTGCACAAAATTAATTTTTTATTAGTTTGTGATACTCAGTCCTCAAATAAAAGACTTGGAATTTACCAAGTAGTTGAATTTATTCTATGTAGAAGTACCTTTTTATTGTGGTAAAGCTTCTACTTTAAGTCAATTTGAAATTTAGTAGAAATATATTAAGACGCAAATACAAATATTCGAAAAAACACTTTTTTAAGATAAGGAACATACCCTGCCAAGTTTCTGCTTAACGGGAAATTAAGAAATCACCACTTCCTAGCTATTGCGTCGGTTGGGTCCAGGAAGGTGTGGTTGATAAAAATGTATAAAAGGTACCTTTTATGGGAAGGGTTAGACTGATACTAACTTTATGCCGGACTGACCTCTGGTCCGTTGATTTAGAAATACCTTGGAATCTTGTCGGATTATCGTAAGTGTCTAAGTATCTTATTATATATTATTGTAGTTTTCTGAGACTTGTGGTCTACTTGGGACAGCTCGCCCAAATAGAATATATATATATCTGGTATTATTGTATGTTAACTGAATAAAAGTATTGTGAAGATGAAAAGGTGACGTTGGGTAATGAAAAGATTGATCAGGTGGGTAGCTTCACTTACCTTGGTAGTATTATTAGTAAAGATGGTGGGAGCAGTGAAGATGTTAAAAATAGAATAGCCAAGGCTCAGGATGTTTTTTCACAGTTAAAAAAAGTTTGAAAGAATAGGAAGATAAGTCTGCAAACCAAGATTAGAATATTTGAAGCCAAAGAGATGACAGTGGCCAAACATGACTCTGAAGCATGGGCACTCAAAACAGCGGATGAAGATTTGCTAGATGTTTTCCAGAGAAATTGCTTAAGGATTATTCTGGGTACCTAGTTGACTGACCATATTTCAAACAATAGGCTATACAAATAATGTGTTTCAATACCGCTCTCTAGGTCTATAATGAAAGAAAGGTTGAGGTGGTTAAGGCACGTTGTGCGAATGAACGATGACAGATTGCCGAAGATTGTTCATTTCGGCCAACCGTCTAGGGCTAAACGGAAATCAGGTCGTCCTCGTCTGGGGTGGGAGGATGTCATAAATAAATATTTAAAGGAAGTGGGAACTTTGTGGACGGGTGTAAAAAGGGAGGCTTTGAATAGATTGGGGCGGAGGAGGAGCGTGCGTAGCTGTGTTGGCCTCAGGCGGCTTGGTGCTACGATGAGTTGTTAGTAGTAGTAGTAGTAGTTATAGTCAACCTCTCTACAATCTACATTTAATCCCTCGAACATACCCAGCTGGTACGCCTCATTGGTCCGGTCATAGCTTAAGGCACGCTACCAAAGTTTAAATACCTTAGGGCCATATTTTATCTCCCCTATAAAGGGAGAATAAAGGCATCTACCACTACATCACCTTAAATACCATAAAACAACATTACCAAATTATTAAATATTGATAATCAGTCACCAATTAAAAGACTTGGAATTTATCAAGCAACTGAGTTTGTTCTGTGTAAAAGTGTTTTCTTATTAATTTTTGATACTCGGTCATCAATTAAAAGACTTGGAATATACCAAGTAGTTGAATTTATTCTATGCAAAACCTGTTTCTTATTATTTTTTTATATTCATCCATCAATTAAAAGACTTAAAATTTATCAAGTAACTGAGTTTATTCCATTTAAAAGTGTTTACTTATTAATTTCTGATACTCAGTAATCAATTAAAAGAATAGAATTTACCAAGTAACTGAGTTTGTTCTGTTCAAAAGTGCTTTTTTATTAATTTATAGTACTCAGTCACCAAATAAAAGACTTGGAATTAGTTTTTACTTTTTTTAAGTACTTTTTTTATCAATCTTTGATACTCAGTCACCAACTAAAAGGCTTGGAATTTACCAAGTAGTTGAATTTGTTCTAAATAAAAGTACTTTTATATTAATTTTTGATACTTAGTCACTAATCAAAAGATTTGGAATTTATAAAGTAGTTTTATTTGTTCAATGCAAAAGTGTTTTTTTTTAATTTTTGATGTTCAGTCATCAATTAAAAGACTTTGAGTTTATCAAGTAGTTGAATTTGTTCTATGTACAAGCGTTTTCTTATTAATTTTGATACTCACTCATCAATTAAATGACTTGGAATTTACCAAGTAGTTGAGTTTTTTCTATGCAAAAGTACTTTTTTGTTAATTTTGATAGTCAGTCATCAATTAAAAGACTTGTGATTCTGCTAGTAGTATCTATGCCTCTGAAAAAAAAAATTCTTACATTTCCGAGTTTTTAATAAAATCTTAACGTTTGACGTGCTAGTGTACCCTAAAAATAATGGAAACATATTAAAGTAATGCATAAAATAATTTTAATGAAATAACGACATATAGAATATTAGCATAAAAATATGTTTCATACATTATTATACATTATTAATATCATTGAAAAACTTTGGATACTTTAAATCCGTTCCATAAAATAATTCATCATGTTTTCTCTTGATAGTGTTACTACTCTCTTTCCTTAGTTCGTAATCAGTAGAATAATCATCATTCCATTTTGAATCATACACTATTTTTTCTTGGGTTTCACCTACAGGTTCAATATACATTTCATCTTTGGTCTTATTGGGTTCTTTGACTATATCTGTTCACATGCCCTTTATTTTCCATCAATTCAACTTTATATTCCTTATTGATATTGTCTGTCAATGCCCTTTTTATTTTGCCAGAGATTTCACTGTCTATTATCACATTGTTTTGACACAAGTAACAGTTCTGGCACGTACACAGGATATGGTTAATAACATTAGTGCTGCAGTATGCCTGTCTTCTTTATGCCGAGGGCCTCTGGGGGGTCATGTCATCTCAAAAGGCATAGATTTTGGAGGGAAAAAAAATACATACTTCCTCATTTTTACTGATAGGAGCTGGAAACCCCTATAGTAGGGTTCTCCGATACGCTAAATCTGATGGTGTGAGTTTCACTAAGATTTTTTGACTTTTAGGGTGTGTTCCCCTTTTTCGAAAATAAAGATTTTCTCAGGCCCGTTGCTTTTGAATGGTAACACCAAGCTGAATGTCTCTTACATATTACGAATCAGCATAATAAACCGATTCCTTTGATATATCTATTCATATCTAAGTTCTTTTTTTAGAGTTTCGGTTACTATTGAGCCGCATCGCTCCTTAATCAAGTTTGTTTACTACGAATCGCTTGATAATTTGCATTCTACATTTCAGCAGATTTATTTGTTATTTTACTATACCCAAAACCAAGGCCGTACCAAGGATTTTTTTTTGAAGGGGGTTCTGCTAAAAAAAAATTCGGGGGGGGGAGGCTACGCAAAAAAACTTTAAAAAACGCATTCAAAATTAATTTATTACCATATTGTTACTTTTTTACGAGTCAGAGAAACATTTCGGGTTGGGGTTCAAACCTGGTACCCTCTGGGTACCGCCTTGCCAAAAACTACCCAAAAAGTACGTTTTTGGGTCCCTTTAAAAGTTGGGATTAAAAATGCTGCCTTGAAAATGTTGACGCGACGCCATATGAGGATGTGAGGACATCTGATGGCCTGTGGGCGTTAAAATTGTAGCAGATTCTTCTTCGATTGATTTCCTTCCATTAAAAGGGGGCTTGAACTTAAAGCTTGTGTCCAAGTGAGCTCCATCTCAGTGTATTAAAACTTTAAGTTCTGTAAGAATACCCCTGCAAAAAAGATCTAAAATGAAAAACCATATCACCCATTTTTGGGTCAACGCTTTTGAATTACTTAATTTCAACGCTTTTGAATTAATTTATCAGATAAATAAAGTTATCCGGTAGAATTTCCCAAGTTACTTTCGTACTGAGTCTCAGTAGTACTTTAAGTATATGCACTTCAATATTTAAGAATACTTGTTTTTATTATAAAGAAATAAACAAGAATTAAGTGGCTTTTTGTCATTACTTTAGCCACTTTTGTATTTGCAAGAGATTTTCAACACTTATTTAAAGGAAAAAAATTAGAATTTTGTACAGCAATCAGTCTAAAAACAATGTTTTGAAAGCTTTAGTTTAACAAATTTTGTTCTGAAAACCCAATGTCATTGTCATTTAGCTCACTTAATTAACAAAGAGAACAAGCTCTATTGATTTCTTGAGCCGAAGAATGATAAGAAGGAAACAGTTAAAAAAAAAAAATTCTAAACGCATTAAATTTTTTTAAACACATTAAGATATTTTAACGGTTCTCAGGTTTTTCAAAAACTATTTATAATCACCTACTTTGGTCAAAGTATGCTCATACTTCACATAGAGTAAGCTAGATTTAAGAAATTTTCCGTTAGAAGATGGGGAAGTCCACATCTTCCAACGAATTAAATGAAAAAACAATTTTTTTCAACTGAAAGTAAGAAGTGAACATTAAAACTTAAAAACGAACAGAAACTGTTACGTATATGAGGCATAATTTATACGAATGAAAAATATTGTACATAATACAATACACCTGAGTACAACACCTTTTATACAATGAAATACGTCAATGCAATATTATCATGTATCTTTTTCCCTCTTCAAATGCATTTGAATGTGACATTGTTCACAAGAAAGATTTTTTTTCAAAATTAAGGCTTAGTATAGTCAGCCGAAGGGTGCACGTACTGCCAATGACCCACCAAAATATTGCCATACCGCACCAGTGGGGCCCGTGTCCCACGTTGGGAATTAAAGACGTAGAAGTTACAATCATAGGTATTTCCAATATCCGGTTTCCAGTAGTTTCAAATTTGTAATTACAATTTAAACAAATAATGTACTGTAATGTACAATTTACAATTTTGCGGCAATTTAAATAAAATTCTTTAAGGATTTTAAGGTTAAGAATTGGGCGCTGATGGCACTTCGGAAAATCTCAAATGTAAAGAAATCAACTAATTTTATTTCTTTATTTGTTTAAATGGATAAACCCAAGTAGGCCTACTTGCAGCAGAAATTTTAAAAAGCCCTAGTTTGTAAAAGTCTTGAAAGCCTGCTGCCGATCAGCATCATTCTTCTGAAACCTCAAATTCTTCTAGAAGCATTCCAAGTAGAATCATCTATTTACGAAGTTTTGCTGACAAGCTTGATTAAATAAAATGCCTTTTCTATAGTTGGCAGCAACTCACTCTTTATTTTGTCGATGCTGAAGTGATAAAGATGCCATTTGACAGGAGAAAGTTTCGAAAGTTTGATAAGCTTTTCAATCTATATTATAGAATTAGTTCCCTTTAGCATAGAATTACTTTTTATTGGCTACAGAAGTTCAAGAGGAGCGACGTCTTCAGACTCTCTATTTTAGATAGAAAGCAAAAACTTTCTGTATTAGCTTAGATAGCCGTAATAGCTCTGAATCGTGTACAAGAGTATTTCTTTTTTAATTCTTATTGATAATCTGAAGTATTGTTTTTAAAGAAGTGTGCTTAAAAAACAAATATATATCAGGCTGTAGTTGTCTTAAATTAAAAGTGTTCTTTCTTTGGCCAATAAAAATGCATTGGTAGCTCTTTTAAAAGCTTCTAATAAAAATTTTTTTTAGCTTTTGAGAGAATATTTTTTAATAGCATCGATCTTGATTATTTGCGTTTTAACATTTTTTGATCTCGTTTTATACAAATTTCATTTTAAATAAAACAATAATTTTTTCTTGTCAAGCCTTCACCAATAAAGGAAAAAGGTTCAAAATCCAACTTAATATACATGTATTTTCAAGGGTGTTGACAGGACAGGGGTTAAAATTGTTTCCTTTTCTTTTTCTTCATATTTTACTTTCATATAATTAATCCAGGTCAGATTTTGTTTTTGGATTTTATTCTTCTCGTGTGTGGAAGTTAGTTATTTTTTTTGGCCGATTACTTTTGTTTCATTGACGCTTGATGAATTAATGCAACTCAAATCTTAAAAAAAGGTAAAGGATGCGGCACTAGACCCTGAAGTCCAAACTGGTGGCACTGATCTCTGTTTCATGGCCCTTCAGCTAGAAAATGGGATTGCAATGGGGGTTGTGGACCAGCTATCCTGTGATTTCTCACACCCTTTCTGCTTACCATTTTTTCAGGTACCCATTTAGAGTTTAGAGACCTCCGATCTCTCCGTCTTAAAATGTATTGTCGGCTAAAATATAAAGTGATAGAGACCCTAATTTACCTCAATTAAGCCTCCGGTAACTTTCTAGTAGTGCATATTCTCAAGCTTCTCATTTTGACCTTAGGAAAGTTGAATCAATGTTTTGTTTTGCGTAGTTTTTTCACTGGACCACTGGATATAAGGATGTTCTACAATTCCTTGATACTTTTTGCCGAAAAATAGATTTTGTTTTTGTATGTGAAGGTTTTAATTAGTCATGAAATCTCGCTCTCTTTGTATTCTTTCCCAGATCACAATTTGGAGATAAAAAGCCGCAAATCACTTCAGAGATGTGGAATTCCTTGTATGATAAAAAAGTTTCTGAATCACTAAGCAAGTAACGATATTAAAGCATGGATTGAGTCTAAGTTTAAAAGTTTGACTTTACAAATTGAGTTTGGGTGTAAAAAAAAGCTATTATCAGTGTTGTGTATGAGCCTGACAGTGACAATTTGCGGTTTTTCGCGTGGTTTTCAGTTGTGATTCGTGGGCTGTCTCTTGCAAGACTCGATTTTGTCTCTATGAGTGATTTACTTTTGATTTGTTGGATTTGCGTGGAGATGCTTTGGATTTTTTAAACCTAATGGCTACTAATGATCCTTTCTCTTGTGTTCCTCCGCATTAATTTCCACGCATACAAATAATAATTCGGCAAATTACATTGACAATATTTTTGTTGGTTCAAACTTTTTTAGTTGGAGTATGTTGATGTAGCTCTACTTTTGCTATTATCATTTACCGGTTGTTGGTACCGTACATTTTGGGTTGAAAAAAACTGAGCACGATCAAAAAGGCAAATGTTCATGAGCCAAAAATCGTAAACGAGAGTTTACCTTACTATCTATTTAAAGGTTGAAGAAGTTTTTATTCAAAGAAATAAGAGTTTATTTAAAGACTTTTATTTAAGTATTAAGTTTTAGGGGAAGATTTGAGCTTTATTAGCTTAAAAAATGTTCTAAATATAACAAACAATACATCCAATGCGATTGATCTTACTTATGTCGGAAATCATTCGGCCAGTGGACAATAAGATGTACCCATTCAAACTTGTACAGCCGAAAAAGCGTGAGCCCAGAAAGCATTGCAATACCGATCGAATAATTGAAGCAGTTTTTTTTTTCAAGACAGCCTCTATTAAGAGTGTTTAAATATTGAATGAAAAACCTATGTTCGGAGAGTTCAAAGTCCCTCGGAATCATATCAAGTCTGAAAAAAAAAATCAACAAAGGAATATTTTGCCATGGACTGAACCAAAATTAAGGTAATACAAAGGACACTTGGAAAGTAAAAATTAGCTAATTAGGGGAAAAATATGAGGCACAGCTCAGTTCTTTATCAATTAATGACTTGAATTTGTGACCAGCCTTTAATCCTAAACCACTTCGTTAGATATTTAAAAAACATTGGATAGAATGTTGAAGTTGAAGGGTTGTCAAACTCTGATGATGAAAATTTTTTGGGATCAAGAATCTGTTGCTACTCATGGAAATGTTGGTGAGAGGAATTTGAACAATGCAACCGTGAAAAAATTCTTAAGGTTGCAAAAACATTGTTTAATTTGGCAGTTGTTGATGGTATCAACCTAAGTATTTTAAAAGTAGTTCTATATTATTTATTGCCTTGTCTTGTACACTTCATCAACTAATTACTCCATTAAGTAGGTTTTCCTAATTTATTGAAAAGAGCCAAAGTAATTTCCCTGCATTAAGAAGGTATGATATTTAGAATTACAGACCCATTTCTATTCTTTCTGTCTTTTCGAAAATATGCGAGAAGACTGTGCATAAGAGATTGTATGATTACCTTACGAATGCGGGACTGTTAAGCGAATCGCATTTTGGCTTTAGGCAGGATCGTTCAACGTTACACTCGGTTTATCACATTTGTGATACTGTGAAAATGTGCTTTCTACGTGGTAAAATTTCCCTTACCGTATTTATGGATTTTTGAGTGGATGACACAGCCATCACTGCTTCTAGTCAAATATTGGAGGTTCTGTTCGTGAGACTTAAGAGTATTTTGAAGTCCTTTCATGTATTTACAAATTCAAATCATGAAGAAAAAAAAATATAAATTTTGCGAAGTAGAGTTGCAAGTCCAGTAAAATTGGATAAACTTGTTTCTAAATGGTAAACCTTTGTGCAGGTGAATGTGGTACGTTACCTAGGTTTCTTCCTTGATTGCATTTTACCTTGGAAACGTCAAAGTGATCTAGTTGCAGTAAAAGTTCCAAAAGGTCAGGGGACTATGCGGAAATTAAACTACGTTTTACCTCTGTCACCCTTTCTAAAAATATACAATCCAGTAGTAAGCTTCTACATTTCTTATTATTGTATTTTGTGGTCGACAAAGTTCTTATAAGTAGTATTGATATACACAGTCCGAAACCTACAGGAAAACCTACAAGAATATGGTCAAAAGTGTAATAGATTGAAAACCTACATGAAAATATACATTGGAATTGCGCAAGAAAAACCCATGGTTGTGTCATTAAACTCACGCGTGAATATTTTAAAAGTTGGCTCACTATAATGCATGTTATGAAATTAAAGTCGAGGTTTTTTAAACTTGGCAATGTATAATGTGGTCATACATGTTTTGAGAGTATGGTCGTAATAATATAATGTGGTCAAACAGGTTTTTTTCTGTTTTTGTTGTCTATTGCACAATGAATGTACGTCATGGGTTCACGAGTACATTCTTAAAAAAAACTGGTATGATATAAAGTAGTCAAATATTTCTTGGGAGCACGCACGAAATTATGTAACTCAACATCCATTTTTTATTCATCCTTGAAACCCCGTATAAAATGTTCATGCATTGGAATTTAATTTTCACTATGTTTTAGCATATCGAGCATAGTACACTGGATTTTATTAACACTGAAACAATGGATATTTCTATTTTCAATGTGAGTACAGTTTCATTCTTTATTTCCAAAAAAAAATCGTTTTACTTGTAAATTCAAATTTCAGGGGGACTTAGCCCCCCTCCCCTCCAACAATACAAACATTAAAATATGATCAGTATATTCGCTAGAAAACGCTAAGTATGCTTTTTTCTATTATGTAAAACAAAAACTCTCTCCACCACTGCTATATTTACAAGTTTTAATTGTTTTGAAAGAGTTCTTTTTCGTTCAAAAATGTCCTTTTCCCATCGTCTATCTAAAATGTGCTGTCTTTTTCCGGTTTGAATGAAAAGCTTCGGTGTTACAAAGAGAGTGACATTTTTGGGACTCGTTATTGCTATCATAAATTAATGGCATATGCTTAATGAATTAGCAACAAGGTTGTTCCTTGACAAAGAGAGAAAATTGTATTCTAGTCTAATTAAAGGAAATATATTTTATTTTCAATTGTATTCCATGATTAAGAAGGTTGTACGATGTGAAAAAACAAATCCAAAGCTTGGCTTTTTCATAATCAAAGGTTCACATTTCACCCGAAGAAATGTATTTTCTATAATTTTCTTACAAAAACTAGTGTTTACGTTCAAAAAAGCTTTATAGTTTAGTTTTTACGGAAATGGCTTATTTTCGTTCCAAAGCTGGGCTTTTTCATAACCAAAGGTTCACATTTGACCCAGCGAAATGTATTTCCTATAATTTTCTTACAAAAAACTAGTGTTTACGGTCAAAAAAGCTTTATAGTTTAGTTTTTACGGAAATGGCATATTTTCGTTCCAAAGCTTGGCTTTTTCATAACCAAAGGTTCCCATTTGACCCAGCGAAATGTATTTTCTATAATTTTCTTACAAAAACTAGTGTTTACGTTCAAAAAAGCATTATAGTTTAGTTTTATACGGAAATGGCTTATTTCGTTCCAAAGCTGCGCTTTTTCATAACCAAAGGTTCACACCTGACCCAGCAAAATGTATTTTCTATAATTTTCTCATAAAAAAGTAGTGTTTACGATCAAAAAATCTTTATAGTTCAGTTTTTACGGGAAGGGGTTAATTTCGTTGCAAAGCTGCACTTTTTCATGACCACCGGTTTACACCTGACCCACCAAAATATATTTTCTATAGTTTTCCCACAAAAAACTAGTGTTTACTGTCAAAAAAGCTGTATAGTTTATTGTCTACGGAAATGGCTTATTTTCATTGCAAAGCTGCGCTTTTTCATAAATTATATTATGGGGGGTGTTTTTGAAATCTCCCTTCCCCCCAAACTAAAAATTTTCCAAAATTTTACTTTAAAAGCTTTTCTTTTTAAATATTTCTAAAGTGCTAAGATATAGAGTACTACAAATACCAGAAAAAACTTTAGAGGACAATTTATCTGTACAAGAAGGCTTATTATTTCCTTACTAAATTTTTCTTCTTTTTTAAGGATGTGGAGGTGGATTCATACAATTCCCCTCCCCCCAAAAAGAGTCCAAGATGGGGTGGTATCACATCGATGCAAGCTGCAAGACCATCAATCATCAGATATGCTAGCTCCATTACAAGTTTTCTGGACCAGTCAGGAGCCTCTCAAGCCAGTGTCAGCTCTACACAAACCTCTATGCAACCTGGCAGAAAATTCAAGAGAGAATGGATAGATTCTCATAATGCATCAGTCTCATCTAGTAAAGATGGGGGGGTCACCCCCTATCAAGCATTGCCAAGCCCTTCACAACCAATACTGGGCAAGAATGATATGGCTCCTACAGCTCTTGACATGTAAGCTGAAAATTTAAATGTGAGTTTTCAAATATTATTTCTTGCTAATGATTCTTTTTCCCAAGTCAATTTGAAGGTGTGTGTGTGAGCGGTACATGTGCCGCTTATTTTTCTGTATACCCGATAATTCAATAACGTCGTATTGATTGTTGTATGTGTGTGTGTGTGTGTGTGTGTGTGTGTGTGTGTGTGTGTGTGTGTGTGTGTGTGTGTGTGTGTATGTGTGTGTGTGTGTGTGTGTGTGTGTGTGTGTGTGTGTGTGTGTGTGTGTGTGTGTGTGTGTGTGTGTGTGTGTGTGTGTGTGTGTGTGTGTGAGCGGTGCATGCGCCGCATCTACTCGATAACTCAATGAGACAGTATAATGAATATTGCAAATTCAATAACGGCGTAATGATTGTTGTTTGTGTGTGTGTGTGTGTGTATGTATGTATGTGTGTGTGTGCGTTACCGTTGCCGCTTCTACTTTATAATTCATAGATATATTTTAATTACTATATATAAATCAATAACGAAGTTTTGTTTGTTTTATGTGTGTGTGTGTGTCTGTGTGTGTGTGAGAGGTGCTTGCGCCGCATCTACTCGATAATTCATTGCGATAGTATAGAGAATATTGCAAATTCAATAACGTAGTAATGATTGTTGTGTGTGTGTGTATGTGTGTGTGCGTGTGTGCGTGTGTGTGTGTGTGTGTGCGCGGTGCTTGCGCCACATCTACTCGATAATTCATTGAGATATTGTAAATTCAATAAGTATGTAATGATTTTCACTATTTTATTGTGTTTTTGTGTCTATGTTACTAACAAAATTTGTAATTTATTATGCATTTGTTCTGTAAATAATACTTTAAGCAAAAAGTATTTATTTTAAATAATTCTAGGAGGAATTGAGTCTTATGGATGGTATAAAAAAAAAATGAACATGATTTTTCAACTTTATGAAATAATGCTTATTTCAAATAGAAAATAAAACATTTTTTCTACAGATTAATTATATAGCAGTGCTATTGAGTGATGAGACATCAGTATTTACCAGACCGACTGTATCACCACCAATAGAGTTCAGGGACAAACATACAGTGGTTCTGGATAATATGGAATGGCATGGAGAATTCCATACTGATAGTTTCGAGAAAATGGCTAGCCTAGACGACTTAAATTGTGATATTGACATGCTTGAGGATCCGGAGTGGGCGGATAGTTTTATGCGTGAGCATTTAGGAGATGTTACTAGTGCAACTGAACCGGGTCCTCATAACAAAATTCCAACACAGGACAATACAGGCTGGCTCAATCAATTGTCCCCAAACACCTTGGAATATGTGCTATCAGGCTTAGGGCACCTCATGCCATATCCAACCAGTGCTATTAAACAGAATGGGAGTGGTGTTATGGGAAGTTCCGTGTCACCCTCCACCATTGTAATGGTTAATGAAACTAGTACTAGTAGTAGTAGTAACACATCAGCAACACAAGAACTTCCATTTTCAAATTTTTTTTGTCCAATTCCTCCTTATACCCCACGATGGTCTTCAGTACTAATTTTGGCGACCCTTTCAACTCTCTAGTGTTAGGGACTTTAATAACTGATCCCTCGACCATTACACATTTATATACTAATAAGATTCGAGCCATTCTTGAACAACAGATGGGGGTGTGGGGAGTGGGGGTCAGTTTAAAAGCATCAATAGCACTAAAAATATTTTTTTAATGAGAATGAAGGTGAGATGTATTCGAAATACTTGCACACAGAGATGTTGGCAATTCGCCTGCATTTATCAAATTATGGGGAGGTTTTTCTAAATTGGGCTAATAGTATTCAAAATAAGTGGGAAAATTATAAAGAGGGGGGTAGTGGGTCGGTGGTTTTATTTATTGAAAGTTTAAATGTTAATATTTGTAGATTCAAAAAGGATTTTATTGTAAGAGGTGGACTTGGAAGAGGGAGGGCAATTGAATTAAAATATCATTCAGATTTAGAGGGGTGTCAGGGGATACAATGAATCTGTTATGATACGGGGCTGCAGTGTTTCAAGTATGCATTTTTAATTGCAGCATACAGACCACTTCGAATAGATGCATCTAGGAAAAAGTTGGATAAAATGGTAGTTAATGGTAGGGAGGGTTCAAAATTCCCCAAAGTAGATTTTAATTGTTTAAATGGTCAATTTCCCGTGACACTAAAAGGAATAGATATTTTTGAGCGGGCTAATGCACATTTAAAGATTGGTGTCAAGGTGTTACAGTATGAAACAGAATTTGAAGAAGGTCAGCGTTCCGATAGGAAGGGTGTATTATTTCCAGTGCGGGCTCCTTCAATTGAATCAATATAATATTGGGTTTGGTTTCTATGTACCCCACCCACAGATTCCAATTCATCTAATCATTTCAATACGATGGCTGATATCAGTAGGGCTCTAAATGAGGGTAAACATTGGCGTGGTGCGTGTTATTACTTTCCAACATGCTTCTAAAGATTTCGCTCTGATTTAAAGTTAAAGCATCACATGAAACACTGTAAACGTCATGGATACCAGGCTGCTGGAGACGGTAAGCAGAGATAGAGCGATCTTACGTTTTAAAAATTTTCAAAGCACGCTCCTGCATATCAATAAGATCGCTTTAGACTGCGAAGCGAAACTGACAGACGTGTGCGATCCGTCAAATTCAAATTATGTTAAAATACACGAAGCCAAAGGGGTCTCTTACGCTCGTGCGCAACGAGATTCCAATAATACCATGTAAGTGCTGGATGTAGTTGAGACGTTGGATGGTGAAGACTACATGCACTCGGCCTTGGTCAGTCTAATCAAAAAAGTGAATGGTGTAATTTCGCGCCTTCGTTATACAAACTATCCTATGCTTCTATCACCAGATGACATAGTGGCCATTAAAAATCGTAAAATGTGTTGGGTTTGCAAGGAAGAATTTGATGATGGTTTTGGGAATGGTGGGAGGACGAAGGTGATCGACAATGATCATTTGTGGTAGGAAATCACTACGGGAGGAAGTAACTTTAGAGGGATAGCACATCATTCATCAAATATAAACTTTACAAAGCAATATTTTGTGCCTGTTTTTATGCACAATTTTATTTACGAGTTAAATTTTATTCTACAGGCGTTGGCCTACATTGCCAAGGGAGGTGTTGTCGATGATGAATAAATCGATGGTTATTTTTTATATAATATTATACCCAAATCATCGGAGAAGCTACTGCTGCTATAATTCATGTGGAAAATAGTTGACAACGGTAACACGTGCCTGAATAAAATCAGTTTTTTAGACTCTTTCAGCTTCTTCCCCAAATCTTTAAGTCAATTGATTCAGGTACAGAAAAGTGACTATTTTAATAGCTTCCCCCTCCTCAAACAGCGGTTCCTCGATGATGAAATGTATGATTTATTAACGTGTAAGGGTATATATCGAATATGATTATTACGACTCTGGCTCGAGGCTAGATGAGGTGTCACTACCGCCCATTGAAGCTTTTTACAATTCTCTTACTGAGAATGAGTGCACCATTAGCGACTACGAATTTGCTAAGAGGGTTTGGGCAAAGGGTGGGTGTAAAAATGGGTGGTATTATTGTAAACTGTACTTGACCAGTGACCTAATCACTTTTCTGGACCTTGTGTGCAAAAATACAAATAAAATATATGGGGAATTCCGGTTGGATTTAGATTATTATTTTTCCACTCCTCATCTGGTGATGGACTTGATACTTAAAATTAGCAAAGCAGAAATAGGTCTGATCGCCAATTTGGATCAGCATCTGTTTTTAGACAGATCAATGAGGGGTGGGTATGTTTTTCACGGGGATCGTATCATGACAACTGATCCGAGTGGACAGCACACCGATGAAAAGTCGGACGTAGTTTTTTTGGATATAAATTCTCTTTACCCGTCGGCAATGTCTCACTACTGTTTGCCGTGTGGCAATTATAAATGTCTTGGCAATCGTTTGCTTCAAATATCCCCGACAGTACTAGTGTTGAGGATACTGGGTCATTGGGATTTTTTTTTTAAATCGACTTTGAAATACCCATGGAACTCCATGAATCTGTAAAAGACCTCTTTTTTCCGTTCATATATAGAACAGTGGGTAGAGACTCTCTGAGTCCTTACAATTTATTTCCAGTAAAGGACGGGAGTATGCACTGGGTAACTTCAAAACTAAACTAATTGAAAATCCTATCCCGAAATAGAATATCGTTGTTCATCACGTGCTATTAAAATGGATGGTAACCAATTGTTTCAAAGTCACAGAGATTCATAGAGCCCTCCACTTTGATCAAAAGCCTTACATGAAAACGTTTATTGACACCTTTGCCAGTAAGCATTCACAAGCGAAAACGAAAGTTGAAAAGAAGTCTAGAAACTCATTTTGAAAATGTGCGAAAGTGTACGAAATAGAAGTCGATGTGACATTGTAACGAATCCCAAAGATTGTGCTCGAATCATTGCAGATCCAAACTTCAAATCGTTCATAATCATAGACTCTGATATGGTGGTCCTACATCGTAAGAAAAGCAATCGTTGTTTTAAATAAAAATATTGCAGGCGGAACTGCAGTAACTGAAATCTCCAAGAAACTCATGTTGTCATTTTATTATAATGTATTAAAGGTACAGTGGCCGATTGAGGGACAAGTTCAAGTGTATTACGTGGACACTGATTCACTCCTGTTAAAAGTAAAAACTGAAAATCTATTGAATTATTTGGAAAATGGCGAGTATATTAACTCACGAATGGACTACACTAATTGGGACGAATCTCTCTACCCAGATCTAGTGAAACGCCAGGCCCCAAATCAACTGTTAATGCTAAAATCTGAAACGGGTAGCGATCTGATATCCAGTGGCGTGTTTCCTGGTCTAAAGTTTTACTGTGTGGAAACGCATAGCAAGGATATCAAAAAAGTTTGCAAGTGGGTACTTACACACTTTGTAAAAAATAATTTCAACATGAGTGTGTATAGAAACTGTGTGGAACGTAGTTTAGTGCCAAGAGCGAAATTCATGGCGATTCGCTCTTTACAATTTAAAAACTACACAGTTAGAGTTGAGAAAAACGCCATGTCGGCCATATCGTAAAAATTATTTTTAGTTGAGGTGGGTGTTAAGTAACTGCAACCCTTTATTTATTTATTTTACGCCCGTTTTTATGTTGTAGATAAAAGAACACAGCTCAGTAAAGAAAAATTAGCTTAAGGTCCTTTAAAAAAAAGTACAATTGGAGTGAGAATGTTTTTTCGGTTATTGGGTGTTTTTTTTTAAATTCTTTTTTTCTTTATCATAAACAATTTTCAATGTATGTGTGTGTGTGTGTGTGCAAGGCAGATCAATTTCCACTATTTAATGCCCCAGGCCCGGGCCCGCCGCAGCGGGCCCCCGCTTCTCGGCCCGCGCTGCCCGGTGCTTCCCGGCCCGCCGCAGCGGGCCCCCCGGCTGCCGCAGCGGCCGCCCTCGGGGGGAGGGGGGATACCAAAATTTAAAATGTTGTAAATAAAAGTGATATTATTTCAAGTGCTTTATTCTAATAAATGTTGTATTTTTCTATAAATAAATAAAAAAAGTGTATTTATTTTAGTGTTTTTCTCTGTGCCTATGTAAATGTTGTATTTTTTATTATAAATAAATTTTTAAAAAGTGTATTTTTTCATGTTTAATGTGCTTTCATGTTCAATGTAATATTTTTTAAGTATTGTTACTTTTTTATGTATGTAATAAAAGAAAATATGATTCTTTATTCGTCTTCTTCTTCTCATTCTTGAACGGAGTAGTAGTAATAGGGAAATTATATAGTCATTAGACAGCCATAGTCTGCAGTTAGTTGTCTAGGTGAACTTTTGAAGGGAACATCTATCAATTTAAAACACCATTCAGATCTTTTTTGTGTGGCTCGTCAACGTCAGGCAAAACAACACTCTTAACTAAAATAATTAAAAATTGCGATAAAATGTTTGTGGAAAAGCCGAAAAAAATCAACTATTGTTACAGTATTTGGCAGGGGTCATACGATAAAATAAAAGCAATTGCCAAAATGGTATTTGTGTAGATACAATTTAAACAGGGACTTGATGTTTTCACAATTATTGAAGCATACCCTTCGCTGATTATTGAAGATCTGACTGATTCTATTGAAAAATGCTCCCAGAAAATCCTACAACTGTTCAATGTTCGCTCTCATCATGAACAAATTTCGATTACTCTGATTCTACACAATCTCTTTCATCAGAGCAAATGTATGCGAACACTTGCATTGAACTGCACCTACTATATCATCTACAGAGTTGTTCGTGATTCTAGCTCACTAATAACTCTCAATAAACAAATCTATCCAGGCGCACCCAAATTTCTGCTCTCAGCGTACAATCAGGCAACTAATAAAACATACGGCTACATCCTATTTGATCTTAATCAAAATACACCCGATGATTTGCGTGTAGTCACAGATATTTTTGACAATTAAATTACAATAAATTTCCCCTTGAACCTTAAAAATACCTATTAGTTGCTATCATGACACTGAAGGAACTAAATGGAAATATACATCTGTTTTCTGTTCTACGTATTTCAAAGCCCTCGCTTAGAAAAGCCACATTAAACGATGGCATTCACAATGCTTTCATTAATATAATATCTGATCTTTTTTTAAATTTGATCTTGGGCAATTTTAAACTACATTTTTTTTAAGTACAGTGATAAAAGAAAAATCGTTAAGGTGAACGTACTGGAATATATTAGCACAACCTAAAGGATTTAGAAAACACGACTTTTTCAATTAAGCGGTAGCTATTTTGCGCCTTTCACGCCAATAATTGAATGACTTTTCAACAGTTGTCTCTAAAGAGAGAATGGCAAAACCCTATAAATTAAATCCAAAAGAACTCGCTCTCTCACCCGTGGAAGATTTTGAGAACAAGCTGAGTAAATTCCTTGACAATGAAAATATTGAGGCTGATAAGAAACTGCTTTTACTTCAAGATGCACTTCGTCGAGTGGACAAACATAAGCCATATCGTGTGAAGGCCACTGCTGCTGCTGCCATTGATCACAAAAAAGAATCATCTCCTCAGGATTCTGCTGCTGCTGGAACACAATTAAAGAAGGAGGAATTGGATTCGATTGTATTGAAAATGGGAAATCTAAAGCCCCAATAATATCGTGAAAAAATAACACGACTCCTAACCTGTCTCATGGAAGGTGGTCAAGATCATGTTCAAGTTGATAGCAATGGGAAAAGGTTTATAATTTATGGCAAGAGGTATAATCTACTTTATTTAATCCATAACATAGTTACAAATCGTAAATGACATTTATCATTTAACGCTCCTCTATACAACTTTCTAAATACATTAAACTTCCCCAAAAGTCTTATTAGCAATAGACAAATTCTAAAAAAATTAAATGAACATGCATCATCATCAACATCAACAACAACGCCATTAAAACATGAACATGAAGAAGAAGATTTTAAATCAATCTTGGAAAATATTGGCACACCTAGTTGAAACTTGACAATGGTGGCGAGGAAAAAGTGAAAACATATCATGTCACCATCACCACCCAGTATACAAAAGGGTAGCGGACGTTACACAACGTGTTTACGTTCAAAAGGGTTGAAGTTCTGAAAGGTGTTTATGAAAATATTGGTGAGGCGTGGAGTTTAAGTTCCCCCACAACTCTTTCCAAAGTCACTGGTTTTCACACTAAAAGTTTACAAGACTATCTACAAAATGAATCAAGTTACACTCTACATAGAAATCATAGACTTCGTGCTAATAAATATCGAAAAACTAAAGCCTTTTACCCATTGCATATAATGCAAGCAGATCTCCTAACTCTAGATGAGATTCAACAACGTCACAATACACCGTACAAGTACATTCTACTTGCAATCAGTGTTTATAGTCGTTATCCATATGCAATTCCATTGCAATCAAAGAGAGGTGTTGAAGTTGCTCAGGCCATTGAAAGTTTTCTCGAACAGGAATAATATAAAAAAATTCTAACGGATCGCGGTAGTGAATTTGTTAATCCCTATGTTGCAAAAGTACTAGTGAAATATAGTACACTGCTCTATCATAGTCATAGTCCTATAAACGCTACATTGGCCGAACGATTGATAAGAACTATTTGACTTTTAATTTCAAGATATTGTACATTGAAAAATACACCGGCTTTTATTCATGATTTAGATAAAATCATGTTGATTTATAATCAACGACCTCATCGATCATTGTCCAACTCTACGCCAACGGAAGTTCATCATTCTTATTATGATACAATTGACACTTTTCTTAAACAATATTCCAATGAATCGATTGTAAAGAAGAAAAATAAATTCAATGTTGGTGATACTTTTCGAATTAATATAACAACTAATGTTTTTGAAAAGGGGAATTACTTTTGGTCCACAGAACTTTTTAAAGTGGCAAAAATCCTAGACGCCAAACCCATAACTTATCGTCTGCCTGATACCAAAGATGAAGAGATTCTCGGTGGCTTTTATGACTATGAACTACAAAAAGTTAAAAATAATAGTGAAATCTATCAAATTGAAAAGATATTAAAGACTCGTACTCGCAGGGGTAAGAAACAGATACTTGTTCGGTGGCTAGGATAAAACTCTGATTTTGATTCTTGGATCGGTGTTGAAAAAATTAACAATGCCCAATGATTTTTATGTAACTTTTATGTCCAATGTTTCCGATCCTCTCTACAACGACTTGAATACGACAAGTGATTTTTGGACAAAACTCTCCCCCGCCATCAAATTTGACGGTGCGTATGAAGTGGCTCTTGTCGACTTTATAAAAACATCTCATGAACTTGTTCATCACTATAATATAAAGCATCTTCAGTATGTTCCTGTAAACACTTCGTATTTGGAACTTTGTCAGTTAACACTAAGAAGTGAACTGGGTGATCCTCTAGCAATAAAAAAAGGCTAAGCAGTGATTACATGTCATTTTTGAACCATTGTCGGCGAGAGCACAATCACAGAAAATGAACAATCGAAGAATTCCATTTGTCTCTCCCGTTATCGATTGCTCTGTTGGTGGTCTGAGTCCACGTCAAATATGCAATGGATTGGACTACTACAAGGGGCGTACTACATTGTCTGGCTATCGTCTTGGTAGCTGGTTTGCTAGGGTATATCATTCTGGACTACTCCTTGCCAGAAAATATCTTGTACCTGCTGCATCAAATTTTCATGCCTCAAAACTACAGAACTGCGGGTGGGGCAAGAATTTCAAGGAGAGTGTTAAGAAAAATATTAGATCTTCAGCAAAAGCTGTTGGTGAGCAGTTAAAATCTTGGCTAAATGGGGATGGGTTAAGAAGTCTTTGTTCATGTCATTAGCTTATCACGCTCAACCTTGGCGGGCAGTAAAGTACATTACCAATGACCTGGAGGAATAAAAAACGGAAGACCAACAAGAAGACGAAGAAAAAGAAAAGATTGTTAGATCGAAAAACGACTTCTTCTCTTAAGATGACTTATCTCTCCCACAAGGAATCATATCCATCAATTAGTTCCTCATTGAATCTATTCAATGCTGAAAATGTTGATGTCAGTGTTATGTATGACTACTATTAACTATTTCATCCCCAACAACCACTCTTGAGGAATAGACACTTTCAAATATTTGCCAATGAAGACCATTTCATTGATTTGTCGTCAAAATTTATTTATTTAAGTGTTATGGTGAAGAAAAAGTCAGATAATACAACTCCAAATGCTGGCGATGGTCTCTACTATGAAAACTGTATTCTACACAACCTATTCAAACAAATTAATGTATTCATTAATGGAACATTGGTGAGCACTAGCAATAATTTATCCAACTATGCAAGCTACATACAATTTATGATGATGACACCAAAGGCATACAAGGAGTTGAGAGGACAATCATTGGGCTATGAACATCGATAGGTGTTGATACTGACGGTGAGTTGACTACCGTAGTGACCCAGGAGCATCATCTGGTTGGAAAATAAAATCATGAGATGTTCAGTACACCCCTACGGTTACTCCCCAATGTCAAGATTGACATAAAGCTAAAGCGGGTCGCGTGAAATTTCATATTCTGCAAAATATGTTCTGCAGCACATAATGCAAATGTCATTATCAGATGGACAATTATACCTGTTCAAAAAAAACAGGTTATGAGCTCTGTTGCATTGGCAGTGGAAAAGCTAAGAGCCAATGGCAATAACATTAAACTTCTTGTTCTCCATACAATCACCAATCAACGTCACATTGCCACCGGCTCTTGTAGCTATAGCGGTTCATCATTAATCAATGGATAAATCCCATCAAAATTGATTTTGGTCTTTGTGAAGACTTGCAGTGCCAATGGATCCTGGACTGAATCCCCCCACGATTTTAATTTTTTCGGTCTATCTAGCCTTGTGTGCAAAGTGAATGGTATTCCACTGTACACTCTATCTTTTGACAAAAAATCCTATAGAACTCTGTATGAGTTGACCATGCAATCCCTTGATCATGACTCTCAACTATTTGAAAATGGAATAGCTGATTCAATGTTTTCAAAAAATCATGGGGTAATTGTTTTGGATTTGTCGGGGACTCAGGATATGAGCATAGTACGAACAGGGAATGTACGTTTAGAGTGTACATTTGCCGATGCTTTGACTGAGAGTATCACGCTAATATCATTGAGTCAATTTGAGACCTATTGGGAAATCACATCCGACGGCAGTGTTCGACTAGACCTAGCACCATGAACACAAACCAAATAATCAACGTATTTAGTATGGATTCATACATGTCCCAGTAAATGTCCTAGTGCATATCTTCGGACTTGATTGAAAAAATTCCAAGTGTTAACAATACCTTAATCATTGTTAATAGCAGTCCATCAACTTTGAAGACCGGCCATTGGCTATGCATCTTTCAAACAGCGAAGAATATTGAATTTTTTGATCCTCTTGGCCTATTGTATAAATTCTACACGCCATACATCAGAAACTTTATTGAAAGCAGTGGGAAAACCATTATTCAAAATCAACGAAGAGTACAGGATTTAACGACTAAGACATTTGGCTTTCATGCACTACTGTTTTTCATGTTCAGATGTCTTGGCTACACCTACAAGCAGTTTCTCAACATCTACGTTGACTTACCTCGATTGAACGACTTTCTAGTGGAAAATATACTTACAAGCGTATTTAATATTGATTATAGTGCCCTGCGAATAAAATGTTCTAAAAATGTATGTGAAATTGTTCATTAATAAAAATTTATATACATGATAAAACGACTTTTCTACTCTTTAGATTTCATCTTGTACTAGGTATAGGTATTTGTCGACAACAATTAGTGCAGGTAGATTATCTGAATTCACAGTGTACTGATCCTGATGTACTGCAATGTCAGGGTCACACTTTCTACAATAGAGTGTGACTTCACTCTTGTCATATCTCTTTGTATAGTCAATGATACTATTCTCATTCATTCTATAGAATTCACATGTTTCAATTTGCTTATTTGAACCAATTTCACATACAGTGTCCTCAAGTGTCGAATCACATTCCGTCACAGCCAAATAAAAATCAGTGGGCTTATAATCATAACACCCATTGTCTTCACAACGATGACGTAGAAACCATATTTATTTGCTGTTCCAACAGTTGAATCGCTGACCCGGCTCCTCCTCCCAGAACAATCTAAAACCACAACGATACCAATCTCGTAGCAATAAACTAAAATCACGCTTAGGATTCTTTCCAATCATACCTGAGTCTGTATTTTCCTACTGATTACATTAATAATAGTGATAAGTGGAGCATAGAGGGCCTCTAGGATGAGAGTCATACACCTCTTCAAGACAGGAATTACAATCTTTAATTTGTACAGCATATCCTCTATGCAATTTACACGGGTTGCATAATCTACACTTTTCATCATACTCATCAATCATTGTGCAATTCTCACACGATGACCAGCTGCCCAGTGTGTACATACATAGCGGACATGTATGGAACATGTTTTCATGTGTTGACACTCTCACTGCCACAATGAAACTGAGCTAGCAACAACAAAAATTGTCTGAGATAGAGAGAGAGGAGTAAATCATCCTTGAGCACCATCTTTCTCATGAAAAAAAGTCCTAAATTTCTAAACTAATGTTTAAAAGAATATCCAGAATATCATTTTGCCGTGTCGTGATCAATATATCAATAAATTGTGTAAATGCATTTGGACCACGATGTAGAAGCTTCATACAATAGTCTAATGATGGAGAATCAGTTTTCATTACATCCTCAAGCACTCCCAGAGATTATATCTTCCTTCGAAGATCAAACGTTTGGAAATGATCATTTACAATCAAATGTCTTTCCATAAGCACAAGAGTCCCCAAGAGTTTTTCCTTCTTGAATCAATCCATTTTTTATTCCTAACACTCCTACACCAAATTACTGGCTAACCAGAATTTCTTTTTGTACTCTAGAAAGTATACGCCAGTCTACTATAGAAAGAAAAATACCTTTGATCAGAAACGATTTTATTGAACATAATTACAATAATAATATTCACTGATGCATTTTGTTCTCATCAATATATTTCGATAGGACGTCTAATGCTGACCGAAGTTTATTTATATGGAGAATATTCACTTTTCCAGCAAAACATAGTTGCTCCTCCTGCTTAAACTTGCTTAATGATATCACGTATCTAGCATACATACTGTCCCATTCAAGGCATAGTCTACAACCAGCGGTTATTTCCACAGCCACATTGGGTACTCGTATATCATTGCTGCTGCTGTCGGCTCCTTCATTAATCTCCAATAATGTAAATGCACCACTCATTTTTTCTCCACTAATATCCTCTCAAATACACTACTCTCTCTGAATTCAATTCTCTTACTAATATGAATTGTAGTGAAAACCATTGCTTTTATTCAAACCCCAACCACAAATCAAGTTATCATATATTGAACAAGCATCGATGCCTCTGATTGGCTCATAAAAATGCCCACGTCAAACGATACATTCATTGTGCAATTCTTATCAAAAACAAAAACCTTGCCAACTTTTAGAATGTTCACGCGTGAGTGTAGTGTCTCAGGCATGGGTTTTTCTTGCGCAATTCCAATGTATATTTTCATGTAGGTTTTCAATCTATTACAGTTTTGGCCATATTTTTGTAGGTTTTCCTGTAGGTTTCGGACTGTGTATATCAATACTACTCTTATAGAAATCTTAGATGAGTTCAAACTCTATTGAATCAAGCAGTTCGATTGTTGGGAAATTATGTTTTAGATGTATCGAGTTTCAAGCGTTTAAGCGTGCTTAACGTAGTACGAGTTTATGATTACCGAGCTATCATTTTCTCATATCTATATTAGAATAATGTATGTTATTCAGCCTTTGATCAGTTCCTTTGTGTTGGGGGTGCCCTTCTCTCATATGATACTAAGAATGCCAATAATTTTGGAGTCCAGTGTAAAAACACCACGCGTGTCGGCTTCACCATCCGTTTTTTAGCTAAAAAAATGAGAAGCAACATTCTGAGTAGCATTCAGAACTCAGAACCGATTGATTTATTTGAAAATAGATTAAAAATTATTTTCGAATATTTATTTACAGTCGTTTGGATTTTTTTAATTTTTTTCAAAATGCGTTTTTTTTTAGTGACTAAGGTATTCTGAGAGAGATTTTGATTCTGATTTTTGATTTGTTTATGATTGATTAATCCGTTGACAGTCAAAGGATTGTAGCCGTCATCTATCCGGTGCTCTGTTGCCTTTCCAAGAGGCTTTTTTTTAAATAATGTTTATTTTGTAGGAGTTCGTAAATATATTAATTCAATTCGGTTCAGTTCATATTTACATTTACAATATCATTAAAAACACAAACACCCTACCTCCACGATTACAAAATAGGAATATTGTTTAAAAGTTATTGTGCGAAACTACGGCTAATCAAATAGTTTTACTAAAGTTTAAATCGCACTTAAAGTTTAAAATCGAATCCAACGTTTAAAATCTTAGGCAGAAAAGCTGAAATAGCTACAAAAATGTTGTTCATATCTTAGGAATAGCTACGGAAATTAAGTTGAAACTTTCAGGAGATATTGAGGGGGATGTTGAACAGAATAAAAAACAATGTCTGCATCTAGATTGTTAAAAGCACATATCTGCAATATCTCGGGAACGGCTGAGGTTATTCATCTGAAACCTTCAGTAAATGGCGAGGAGCTGCGGAACAAAGTCAAAAGACACTATATGTATCAAGATTGCTAAGTAGTAAATATCTCATGAGTGTCTAGAGAATAAGGCTGAAAGCTTCAGAGAATGAGGAGAGGGATATCGAATTAAATAGACTGACGTCAAGTGCATTAAGGTTGTCAAAATGGCATATTGATATCTATGTCATTCCTATACCTTAGGAATGGCAAAAGGTATTAATTTCAAAACACACTATATGCACCCAGGTTGCAAAAAAGGGCGTATACGTTACATCTCAGGGATAGCCAACAGTACCAAGTTGAAACTTTCAGGGAATGTTGAGAGGGATATGGAACTGAATAAAAAAAAACAGTAAGTGCTTCACGGCTGTCCAAATAGATAAATGAAATATCTCACAAACAGCTAAGGGTTTTAAGTTGAAACTTAAGAGGAAATTTGAGGGGGATTAAGTTAAATGAAAAAGACAAAATATCGATCCTTATCAAAGGACTATATCTGCAATATCTCAGGAACAACCAAGTGTATTAAGTTAAAACTTTCACGAAATGTTTAAGTCTATGTTGAATTAATTTTAACGGAATTCTGTTTATCCAGGTTCTCAAAACGGCCCATCCGTAACACCTCAGGAACGGCTAAGATATTAAGTTGAAATTTAACGGAAATGTTAAAGGGGATGTTCAATAAAGTCAGAAAGCACTATATGCATATGAGTTGTAATAGATCGTATCTATAATATTTAAGCTAAGGTCAAGGGTTTGAAGCTACGGCCTGTAGTATCTACCATCTGAAACTGCGAGGGAAAATAAGGCTAGGACATCAAGTAGATTTTAAATTTTGACGTAGAGGGGACCAGGACATCAAGAATCAGCACAAAAAATCTACCAAGCACAGAAAAAAGTTAAAAAAAACTGTTGTTGCATTGATTCTTAATAGGAAATATGCTTATTTTATAACGCCCTGATCAAACTTTCAAGTCGTCAAGCCACCTCAGTTAAAGTTTCAGAACTATGGAAATGTCAAATGGGAACAAATCTAGCTGTATTGATTCCTGATTCCTTGCTTTTTTGTTTTGTTTTTTAACAATAAATCAGTAAATTTGTTTTTGTAAGAGAGCTGGAAATATATTTATTCAAACAAGCATACACTTAAAACAAAATGTAAAATAATAGGATTCCTTAAATAACATGGCTGAACGACATTTGTCTGTACCCAAAGTTGTGATATGATATAGGTCAGAATGACTTCAATCTAATAGATGTCCAAAAACTATCCAGATTTTTTATTCTTTCGTTCCAATCAGCAAGTCAAAACTACATCATTTTTTTACGAAACTGAAAAAGACTTATGCCAGCTTTGCCTCTCGCCTAGACTTTGATTATCTTTAATTAGCCATGGCTTGATGGTTGGTTTACTTTATTTTCAAAGTCCTAAAGTAAAATTATTTTTATAATTTGTTGTAAAAAATTCTTTCAAGAATATAAAGAGCAAGCCAAATTTTTGATTTTCGTGGAGAAAAACCGGAAGAACGTTGACCGGAAGAACGTTCCTTTTACGAATGAATAGAACAACTAAGTCAATTAAAACTAATAGATGCTAATTTTGAACAGCTTTTTCCATAAATGAAGTTCATCAAAGAAAAAATTTCCACCAACAAAAGTAGTGCCAACACCCCATATGCCTCTTAAAGAGCAAAACATAAATTTGTTCTGTACTGAAAACAAAATACATTTCAAACGTTTTCTCCTTTAAAAACGTTAATAGATCCAAAATTGCTGAGAAAAGGAATATCAATGCATATCATACTGTCAATCTTCATTCATTGTTTCTTTTCAGTAGTCTTGGTTATCATGGTTATTTTATTTCTATTTTTGTTGATTTTAGAACGGACGAAAAAACACACAGCTCGAAATAAAAATTGTTTTCAGTAAAGTGTTTTTATTTTTCTGGCCGATATTAATGTTTTCTGGCCGATAGAAGGCTTAGGGGTTTCAGCCCTACCCCTGCTTGTGGTAATTTCTGCTTGTTTTAAGTTTGAATTGGATATATATTGTAATTTCCATTCCTTTTGAGCTATATTTATTTATTGATAGTGATTTTTGTTCGTTTTAAACTTGAAATTCAACTTTATTCCATTTGAATTTCACAGCAATTCGACTTTGTCTCCGTTCGTCTTCAGTTTAGTGCAGCTCTTTCCTATTCTTTGAAAAACTATTTCAATTTTTTTTTTTTTTTTTTTAATACACATCACAAATAGCCAATTATTTTAGTGCATGTATTGTCATTGAAACAACCTTCTGGCAGATTTTTATTTACTTTTAGGACGAGTCACTCCTTACTTATAGTTGGTCATCTGGAACTGCTTTATAAAAATATATAAATATTAAACCGAGTATTTACATTTAAAAATCGATAACCGCATTGTTTCTACAGTCACTTATCTCCCCTCTTGTAAAATTTCCTTACAGAGCTCATGGATTACCTCCTCCCCAACTTTTGTGCCTTTAGGCATGTGATTTAAATGTTCTGTGATACAAAGAAAAGATTTTTCTAAAATAAGAGGAGAGCTATCTCCCCTCATCACTCTTATTGAGACCTTAGACCTTAATTCCTCCGGTGCCATTAGTGTCACATAGGGCATCGACGAAGCCTCTCCACTCGGCCCGGAGTGATGCTGCAACGGTGACATCTTCCATTTCAGATACTAACGGAGTCTCAGCCATTCTCAGATCTCAGTCAAAAGCTCGCCGCAAAGCGTTCTTTGGACGACCCTGTCTTCTTCTATCGCCTGGTTTCTAGCCGTAGGCTGTCCGAGGAAGGCGGCCTTCCTAAATATGTCTACCTTTTCTTCCTTAGAACAGCAGTAGTGAGAGGCTGGCCAGTTCTATTACGAACTTCAGAGTTACTAATTCTTTGTTGCCAGCTTATATTAAAAATTCGCCTTAGGCGCATATTTTCGAGTGCAAGAATAATCTTTTCAAGCTGTTGATTCATTTTCCAGCACTCACTAGTGTAGAGGAGTATAGAGAGCACATTGTTATTGAAGAAATATAACTTTATTCGTAAAAAATATTTGCTGCTCCTCCAAATGGGCTTTAGTCTACTAAAAGCTCCGGTTGACAGACCAATTCTTCGTTTTATCTTAGACATTATTTTGCCATCACCATTGATCCAGCTATCCAGGTAATGAAATATATCACTTTTTCTATATTTTAGTTCTTTTAATGCAGAACAAGCGGTGAGTTTTTGTTGAATAAGCTCTTTGATTTGTCAGCGTTAATGGTTAGCCCGACTTTTCTGAATTTTCTATAATAGCGTCAAGCAGCTGCTGTAACCTCTGTTTGGAATCTTCAAGCAAGACAACGTCATCTGCGAAATCCAAATCAGATAGTTGCTTACTGCTTATTTTACGCCACATTCAGATTTTTATCTTAATGTGTACTCCATTATAATTACAAAAGAAATGGGGAAAGTACACATCCCTGACCCACACCAGACTTGACCTTGAAAAATCTGGTTGTGCCATTCTTGGTCTTGATGCAGGACTCTGTCTCTTCGTATAGGGAGACAATCATGCTCACTAGTTTTCTGGCACCCCATAATGCTTGATAACTCTCCACAAACATTCTCGTTTAACCGAGTCAAACGCCTTTTCGAAATAAAATAAATAGTAGATATAGCTTGTTGTTCCACTCTTTTGATTCTTCAACAAGTGTTCTCAGTACAAAGGGCTTAGTCTAAATCAAGGGAGATTAGAGATTAATTTTTACCGCCCCTAACCACCACTGACATTTTTCCGAAGGCTCAAGGAGATTTTCAAAAATTGAGCATAAGAATTCAATTTTTGAGGTATCAAGCACACCCCTCTCCCAAGCAAAAAACAAATCCATTTAATTTCCTGTATAATAAATCATGCGCAATTATAGATCACTGTAGATAATTGCATCAAACATCAAGTGAATCAACTTAGTTAAATGAAACTTTGGGATAGATGATTATGTTAACTGTTTACTTTGTGGAGACTACTGGTCTTTTTAGGAACGAATGCACCACCGTGTAGCATTACTATCTTTGAAACTGGGAAGCTCAGTACATTGTTTTTCAATTATTTCAAATTGATTGACTATATTAGAAATTTCAATCCATAACCACTTGCGCTCTTTGGAAAAATTTAAGTTTTATTCCACAAATGCAGAAAACACCGCTCTCCTGTGGCGCAGTCTTTTGGACTACTTAAAAAACACTAAAAATTTTAATTTCCTTTCAAATAAGCTCTCTCCTGATTTTTTAGGACCATTGGTTCAACACAATTACCCCTGGAAAAAATAACAAATAAAAACGCATCTGTGATCATTCTTTTCAGAAAAAAATATGTTACCCCACATTATAGCAGCTTGAAACCTCTACAGTTGCGTTGTATGATATGTTGAATTTGATGTTCCGATTTTTTTTCGAGATCACACTGTTTTTTGAGGGTGTTTACTCCCGTTAAAAATCGGGCGTATTTTTTCTGGCTCTTTGAGCAAGGCCTCTTAAACCATCGCTATTTATAATTTTGGCTACTATTAGCACGAGCTGCTCCTTCCAGTTCATTATTACGAACTGTATTAAAAGATGGTCATGATATTGAATTTCTTCCTATCTTCCTTTAAATATAATCTTTCACATGTCTTTATTGGGGCCCATTAATTCCTCATCACACCCGTAACCCCATATATTGATAAGTCTATTAGTTAATTCCAATTTCCAGGAAATTTACTGTTATGAGGATATCATTTTAGAAAAAATAAAGCTCTTCGTTGTCTTGAATCTTCTAAAATTTTCTCTGTGAGAGCGTGAAAGCAGAACATTAGCAGTAAAATTTTCTCCAGTGTGACATAGTTTTCTTAAGTGGAAAGCAGATTGAAGGCTAAAGTTTGCTGCTGCATTAATATTGCCCTCTTGAAACTTGCGAACAAGCCCTAAGTGCTCGAAGAATAGTATTTAAGAAAAAGGTTTAATAAAATAAACATGAAAAATTTCAGTCAGGAGAAAACAGAATATAGTACCAATACTTCAGCCAAGGTCCTGACTCAGCAGTCTTCAGTACAAAAAGAAGAAAAATATAAAACAAAATAAGCGAATACGGAATAAAAAGATGAATTAAGAAAACTAGTAAAAAGACTGGTTTTCTTTATTTTTCGTTTTGCGTATTTTGTTTTAATTTATGTTATTTTTCCTTTTGCGGTAAGAACGACCGAGGGAAGTATTGCCAGAAATTTTGCCTTATTTTTGCTTTTCGCTGTTAGAAATGTTTCTTTATTTTTTATTATTTGTGTTTTATACTGAAAACAGTATTTTATGATAAAAAAATAAAAAAAATGGTATTTTCAAACCAGGGGTCTTCAGTCTTTCGCATTCTAATTCTTACACCGATTCCAATATATATAATTTTTTATCACTTATTGAATCACCTTTGAAAAGTGACTTGTACAAAAAAATTCATGTGAATCCCCAATAAAGGGCAGAACCCGCAAAGGAGATCAAGTCACGATCACCTTGTGGACATTCCAATGACATTACACTATTTTTCAAACACTTTCTCAAACAATAACGAAGTCAACTTTTATGTCTATGTGATCTAATTTTTGATGAAATTTTACTTTACATAATTTACTAAATTGATATATTTTGATACATTTTCGATACAAATCGATGCATAAATCAATACGTACTTTACCAAATACTTAATTTACTAAATCGATATTATCTAAACCGTGAATAGTTGTCACCTTTACAGATTTAGAACAATCAACCTTAGCTGTTTCTAACGAAGATGACTGCCCAATACCAACTATTGCCGAGTTCAATCCATAATGCTACACTGGTTATGCTGCACTTTAAGCTAACTCCATGATATATATTGCGTTGGCACGGCAACGAATTATTCCTTTGGAATGTAGGATAAGCAATCCTATCAACAGTGCTTGAAAACGCTAAAGGGATTCATCTTAACTTGAGAATTTCCCTTTGATTTTCCCAGGACAGCCAGAAGGAAAAAAAAACAGGTAAAAGAACACAAAAAGGGAAGTTTGATTGTTCCATACTCTTATCTTTAGTTGATAAGGCAACAGATAAAACCTATAAAAATTCATAACGATTTATTTTACCAAAAGAAAAAGGAAAAAAAACATCTACAGGCATCTGCACAAGAATTTGTAACCTGATATATTCTTGTTTTTTTTTGTATATGTTTTTTTTTTTAGATTGAAGAGATGAAGATTTCAGTAAAGGAACGATTTAATACTCGACAATACAACCCAACAATAGTTTCATTAGTTGTGTCCTTAGTTTCAGTTATTTTGGAGCCTACACGAACATCAATGGTGTAGCCTATGCAGTCAAGAAATAATATGTCACGTTGCATAATCTTCCAGAGCATTCGCACAGATATAAAAGCCGTTTTGGAATACGAAGGAAATCTACCACAGAACAGAAACCTGAATTTACGATGCCTGGGTCTTATCTGCCTTTCTGTGTGGCTGCGAGACATTTCCCGTAAAAGCTACAGACGCACATGACTTTAATACTTTCGAACAGAGATGACAACAGAGAGCCACATTTTGTGGTGGCACCGAATAAACCTTTATAAATTTATGCCTATATTGCCGATCAGTGCCTAATTGAAATAAAAATGACTTGGAACATTAAAGAAAACCTGACTCAGCACTGATAAGTCTAACCTCAAGCTGATAGGTGGTCTCTGGAGATATGGTTGCAGATCGAATCCTTCAGGGCTTGAAATTATTGCCCCATTAACACACGACCGTAACCTGTGGTGATCGACAGTTTACCAGATCCTCTTATCAGGGAGGGCTACAATGCTTGTGTTCTGGCCAATTAAAAGTAAGCGATCAAGCTCAAACCCATTGCTCTACCATGTACGACATTGTTATTATGTCCTGCCAAAAAAATGTGTGAATTGATTATTAAGATTTCACAAAATTAACTACAAAGCTCTATTGTAGAGAATATCCTGTTTATTAATTCGAATATGACATTTAATCCTCAAGTTGTTATCACTAGCCAATTTTAATTTGTTTCTATGTCATCAAATTTGAAACTTAGACCTTACAAACTAGTTGGATGACATAAATATTCATAAGTTCAAGGAAATTACAACAGAAGACCATTCTTTACCCTAAACATTGCCTAATACTCTTCGATGTACCACAAATGGCACACGATGTCCACGAGTTAAAATTCTATTATATGATAATGTGAAGCCAAGTAAATTCTTTCTGAAAAGTAAATATTCAGTTTTTTCAATAATAGGCTTGTTAAATTTTTGCCAACAAAAATTCCCAAACAGAGGCATGGTCACTATTTACTTTTCCAATTAATTTCTTTTCGCAACAATTGTAATATAAAGAAAATGTAGAAATGGTTTCGTCTTTTAAAGTTAATTCCACCAAGATTACACGATAAATTGCGCAGTCACATATAAATGACATCAACCTTGCAACATAAGTTGTCATTTTGTACAACGGCGATTTCTATCTCAGTAAAATCTGAAAGTCCCAAAACACAAAAACTATTGATAAGACAAAATATAAAGAACCGTATTACCAGCACAACAATAGTAAGTGAGCTCTTGAATAAAGCAAATTAATTATAAACTCTTAAAACAACAACGAGCAGCAAAATATATAGAACTCTCGTCTTTTCAAGGTTCTTGTGCCTTGTTCAAAAACCAAAAGAGATCCAGTCAAAATGGAGCGGTGGTTACTGCCATTTTTTTTTACCAAGAAAAATATTCTGGCTAAAAAAACATACTTACATTCCATACAAAAATCATACTTACTTCTACTTTTGGCGAGAACCAGACGATGAAACGCTTTGCTGGATTTTTGATTTCACTCCGTTTGGAATTCAAACCGTTTACACAACAAACGGCTAATATAATTAATACAGACCACGGCTATATTAAACGGTTCAAACAATTATTTTAATCTTTATTTGCTAGAATTTGTTTATTTTCGGCTATTTAAACCTAAGCACAGTTGTGTATAGTTGTATATCCGATATTGGACAGAAGCATCAGTGGATTGTTGAGGGGATAGTGCCAGAAGCCTCAATAAGTGGATATTTTGACCCAAACTCTGAAAATTTTAGGGGACCTCAGATAAACATTGAAGAAGAATAAAGGGGAAATATCCCTAATCTATCTTTATTCTGAGGAAAGTCTCTGGACTAGGCCTATAATATGAGTGCTGCGGGAAGAGAACTCTTTCCTAATTGCAGGACTATTTTATGTGCATCGTAAAAACTGTGTTTTCTGACAAAGCATAAAACAAAACAGTTTCTGACAAAACAGTTCGTGGTAAAGGTCAGGAGATGCAGAACATTTCTTTCTATAAGAAATATGAGCCTGAAAAAAAATATACATTTTAAGAAAAAGAGAAAAACATCTTCTAAAATTGGCACAATTGTGAAGAAGACCGTGTCAGCATATTCAGAAGGTTCAAGACCCAAAAGCGAAGGTTTCAATGAACATCTGAATAGATTAGCTTTCAAAAAATCGAAACTTGGTAATTCAAATTTCACTTTCGCACAGCGATACTTCTGGAATAAAGAGCTCATTTAGTGTATTTGTTTTTGAAATAAAGTACAATTATCCAAAATAAACTCTCATCTCCAACCCGTCCCCAATAAATTTTCTGGTGACACTCATGATGCCCCACCTTCACTTTGCCACTTCTGTGCTGCTAGTCATTGTGAATGTAATCCTTTTTGCTACAGAGAGAAGGACAGTTGCTATAAGAAAGGCACCAAACCCCGATCAGAACCAATAAGGGAGACATCCAAGCAAAATGTCCACGAGAGATAGACTTTTACATCCCTCTTTCACAAAACTCATTCTATACTTACCTGAAGGCTCATTGAGACTAGGTAACTTAGAAAAAAAGCACATTTTTGGGGCTTTATGCACATTCCCCCCTCCCCCACACAATGACCCATTGGGCTCCTCCTTAATTTCTGATGAGCAATTATGCACTAAAGCACATAATCTTATAAAGCCTAAAATGAAAGAACTTAGATAAATCAAGCTTGCAAAGAAAGGTTTGCATTAGCGTTTATTTTGCGTGTGTACATGCATGTTTATAGTACAGTCAATATAAGGTTTGACCGCAAACAAATTGCAACAGAAATGATTTTTACACCATCTTGTAGAAAAAAAAACTGTACAACATATCAAAAGTTGAGAAACCTAGCAGGGTACAAAATTAGTGTTTTTTAGCGTTTTGTGTTTTATTTTTCGTTTTTTAGCCTAAATTTTTGATTTTCTCAAGCCTTAGAGTTTACTTCATGGGAAACACATTTCTGATGTAGTTTTATGTGCTGGACTCGAATATTACATCAGATTTAAGATACAGTGAACCAAAAGTGTTTCACATTCATCACCATTCACGAAGTTCGCGATTCTATTATAACATAGTCGTTTGACCACATTTCTTGAGTAGTTTTATGCGATGAACTCGAATATCACATCAGATTAAGAATATGTTCAACCGAAAGTGTTTCAAATTCATAACCAAAAGGTTTCTTCAAAATAATCAATCATCTCTTAATGTATTAACTGACTAAAATCACAGGTAACAAAAATCACATTGGTAAAAGGCAGGCAACTTTTAAAATGACTTGCGACATTAATCACTGGCAGTGTAGTTTGAAACTTCGTCGTCGAGATCGTCGATGAGATCTTCTGATTTGGGAGAATGATCACATTCTGCTCCCTGACAAGTTTTGCACGCGAGAGTGCAAGACATGCCGTTTCTGGCACAAGTGCACCGAGCAGAGGTGCAGTTTGAACGGCAGGAACACTTAACAATCTTAAGAAGTTGGGGAGGTGCTGGGGGTACGTCCGTCATCACAGGGTATAATGTACCATTTTGGTCCTTCTAGCCCCACTCTTGAGGGTCCAATTCTAGATTACGGTCGTCATTCCAGGCGTGTACCTGAAAGTAAACTTTATAGCTGTGAAATGCTGCAGAGTTGGATGTGGGAGGTAGCTGCTCTGGGTGAACAAAAGCCGAAGCTGTGACGAGCTTTCTTTCGAAGAGCTGCTTTCCAAGCTCGTTCAGATTTCCCCCCTTGTTTCCACCATATATTATAAGAAGTGCGTCTTCTCCGGCTTCCTTGACTTCGATTTTTGTTGCTGCCTTCTTCATAAAGACCTTGGCAGATGCTCGAAAACTTTCGTCTTCTATCACTTTTTTCAGGGCAAGACATTTTCTGATGTTTTGGAAACGTGATGTAGAATCACACCCAAGGAATGCGCAGGCAAAGAGGATCAGACCACATACTTCTTGGCCTAATCTTTTTCTCATTTCATGAACATCCCAGCACCTTCAATCTTTAATTTTCTTTGACTCTGGGGCGAAGTACACCTTGTTAGTGGAGACATCACAGTGGTACCAGAGAAGGACCAGAAGATCCGTATCTTCTCCAATAACGGCAGTTACCTTCTGTTTAGCTGATTCGATAGCAGCTTTTACAATAGGCACGTCTGCATCACCGGGGGCTTGGACTACAAAATAGCCTTTTTGCCGGAGATGAACTGCAAGCGCACTAATGAATCTTGACTTGTTTTTCTTGTTCCCGAGAAATTCTTCTTTCTTAACTTTCAGACACATGTCATTCGTGAAGAAAACCTCGCGACCAATCGTTCGATTACGATACGAATGGGCCATATCTTTGATGGAAGGTCCACTATCATACCCATCGAAAACAACAGTTGCGCCAGGGTACTTCCGCGAAATATACAGAGAGTAGCTCTGTATGATACCCGCTTACGAGTCATTTTTTATCCATGGGACTCGGTGCAATAGAGATCCACCGTTAAGTACGTAGTGTGTCCCGTCGTTCAGCACACACGGAATTTCTTCGAGTTCGCATGCAAGTGCAATGGCCTTGGCGACTTCAGTCTTGTTCGGCACTCTCGGCATAAATGAGCTGTCAAACAGAGCAGCGGGATACGAACAAAGTTCATACCGCAAGCACTCTGATTCAGGAAGTCTTGTCCTTTTGGCTAACGCAATGAAGCGTTGGAATAGCAAAGATGGATCCAGTCGCTTGCAATCTCCTCCAGCTGATTGCTTTGTTGTTATCTGGACTGCCTGTTCCTTTCTTCGGAAGACAAAATCCTTCGCCACTTTTCCAGTCATAGCATCAAGGATTTTTAGCCCGACAGCCTTCGCACAGTCAACGTTTGCAGATACATATGCAGTCAAACCGGTAGCAATGCTTCTAAGCTGGGTATCCCCTCCGAATGGTGAGCCATTTTCAAAGTACGTGACCATCGCCTCCGTATCCTTGAAGTCTCGTTCTTGTCTGGGGCCTACGTTCTCCTTGTGCTGCTTGCTTGTCCCATAGAGAATTTTCGTTAGATCTTCCATTAGGAGGTTAACAGCAGAGCAGGTTGGGCGTGCTAAAACCCACAGCGACCTCTGGGTTTCGGTCATGCCCGTACCCCTAGTCAGTCCGCCTGCTGTTTTTAACGAGCGCATAAGCTCTTGTCAAACAGTTCGTGGTAACGAACTGTAAGTAAGGAGCGACCCAGCTCAATGGTAACCGAAACTCTAGAAAACGGGTTTTTGATACCAATAGATATATCAAAAGAATCAGATTTCAATGCTGATTTCAAATATATAACATTTCATCAAGTTTAGTGCTACCCATCAAAAGTTACGGGCCTGAGAAAATTTCGCTGATTTTCGGAAAAAAAGGGAAATATTCTTTAAGCAATATTGAAACTTAATGATAATCAAACCATCATATTTCGCGTATCATAGAACCCTACTCTAAATGTTTCATGCTCTTATATACAAAAATGTAGAATTTTGAATTTTTTGCCAGAATAAAGATCCCAGGTGCGTGTTTATTTGTTTGTTTTGTTTTGTTTTTTTCCCCAGGGGTTATCGTATCGACCCAGTGGTCCTGGAATACCGTTGGAAGGCTCATTGGAACAGAAATTAAAAGTTCTAGTGCTCTTTTTAAGTGACCCAAAAAAATGGAGGGCAACTAGGCCCCCTCCCACGCTTATTTTTTTCCCAAAGTCACTCGATCAAAATTTTGAGATAGCCATTTTGTTCAGCATGGTTGAAAATATGATAAATATGTCTTTTAGGATGACTTGATCCCCCAAAGTCCCCAGGGGGAGGGCTGAAAGTTATGAACTTTACTAAATGTTAACATATCGTATGGTTTATTGGGAAGTATCCAGCGTGTGTCAGTGGTTATGGGTGCTGGTAGGGGGGGGAAGGCGAGGGTCGGGGGCAATAGGGAAGGATCTTTCCATGAAGGAAGGTTACATGGGGGAAGGGAAATTGCCATGAAGGGGGCGCCGGACTTGCCAGCATTATTTATTGGTTATTGGGAAGTATACAACCATTTTCAGGAAGGATTTTTTCTGGAGGGGGGGGCTAGAGGAGGGGATTACTCGGGAGACTATTTTCATGGAGGATGTGTCTTTGGGGGAAGGGACATTTCGATGACGGGGGCGCCGGATTTCCAAGCATTATTTGAGAAACGATCAGCATTTTAATAAAAAAAAAACAAGTTTTTTCAACTGAAATGTAAGAAGGAATATTAAAACTTAAAACGAACAGAAATTATAACGTATGTGAGGGGGTTCTCCCCAAAGTCAATACCTCGCTCTTTACGCTTGAGTTTTTTTTTAGTGCTTTCAAAAGAGCTCTCTATTCTAATTAAAAGACCTTTTTGATTCCGGGGTTTCTGAATAATTTTTTTTTTAAATTTTAACGTAAAGAGCGTGGCATTGACTAAGGGGAGAACCCCCTCATATAAGTAATAACATATACGTGATAAAAAAAAACAATAAAAAAACAAGCGATACGGCTCAATAGTAATCGAAACTTTTAAAAACGAAATTTTGATGTCAATAAATGTATCAAAAGAATGTGTTTATAATGCTGATCCTAAATATATAAATTTTATTAAGTTTAGTATTACTCATCAAAGGCTACGAGCCTGAGAAAATTTACTCGATTTTTTAAAGAGGGGGAAACATCCCCTACAAGTGAAAGAATTTTAATGAAAATCACACCGTCAGATTCAGCGTATCAGAAAACCCTATTACATAGGTTTCAAGCTCATATCTGCAAAAATCTGCAACTTTGTATTTTTTGCCAGAAGAAAAATATACGAATATAGAAGTTAGTTACGTAAGTTAATTTGTAAAGACATCCATTTAGCAAAAGAAAAGTAAAATTTTTATGCAAATAAAAGCTGCATTAACTAAAAAACGATCAGAAATTAAATAAAAAAAACAAGTTTTTTAAACTGAAAGTAAGGAGCGACATTAAAACTTAAAACGAACAGAAATTAGTCCGTATATGAAAGGGCTGTCCCCTCCTCAACGCCTCGCTCTTTACGCTAAAGTTTTTTATTGTTTTAAAAAATATATTTGTTATAAATTAAAAATTTTTATATTTTTTAAAAAAAAAGTTGTTATAAAGAGTAAAACATTATAGCAAATATCGATGCGTTGAGGAGGGGACAGCCCCGTTCATATACGGAATAATTTCTGTTCGTTTTAAGTTTTAATTTCGCTCCTTACTTTCAGTTTAAAAAACTTGTTTTTTTTATTTAATTCAATAACTAGATCCGTCGACAAGCCAGCCCAATAGCCATCAGATCGTCTGACGACGTGCATTCCTTGTTGGAATGAACTATGAACAGTAGGATGGGTTTCTTCAAGCTTCACCATCTTCTGAAGGTATATTCGGCACGATTTGGCATAGTTGTTGTGACCACAGGCCGCAAGAAAATGTAGCATTTCAGACACAGACTTTAGGTGTAAGTCCCAAAGCCCCATCCGCTCAGCTTTGATGAAAGAACGAAGTATCCCAACCATATTCATAATCTGAAACCACAGCTTTGAAGTTCTGTGCTGAGACACATCAAGTATCTTCTGGTCGACGAAACCTTTGATCCGCTTGAGTGCAGGATTTTCTTCAACCTCCGTCATTGTTGCCTCTCCATACATTAGCTTGCTGTATAGTGTTTTAAGGGGTGCAACTTCTTTGGTGCCTAACTTTGTTTCAGGTTCTGAACAGGGATCATCGTCAAATAACTCGGAGAGCAGCACGGTATGTAGAGCACTATCAACTAGCAAGAGACCTCGAACAGCTCGTGAAATAGCATTTCCACTTAGGAGATGGGGAACAGTGTTTGGGGCATATGCAAGTTCCAGGACTTCGCGGAGACCGGATCCTTCCATTGTGTATCCTATGCATCCAATAAAGCTCATGGTTGTGTGAAACCCACCGAGTTCCAGAACTACTGCTGAGATACTGGCCAATCTACTGGCTTAATATACTGGCCAATCTCCCTAACTGTGCACTTTTTCCCTCGTGGTGAATTAAACACGTACGCAGTTAAGAGGACCCAAAATGGCGTAAAAAAATAATAGGAAAATTAACATTTATTACTTAAAGAAGGAAAATAATGAAGGGGCCCAAAGAAATGAATCTGGGAGGGATATTTATCTGACAAAACTGGGAACAAGGGTTCCAACACCGACCTTAGCGAAATACGCTACGAAATTTTCCGCTAGATGGCCGTATATGCTGTTAAACCTTAATGACGACAATCTTAGAATGTACGGAACTTTCCAAAAATATAGTAATCAGTCGATAGGGCGACGTTATTCCTGACTTCATTCGCCCCAAAGGACGAAAAAAGGGAAATATGGCCACGAAATACGAATTTCTTGTTTGGTGATGAATGTGAAACACTAACGGTGGGACATAACTTGAATCTGATATGATATTCGAATTCAGCACACAAAACTAGTTCAGAAACATGTCTCCCATGAAGTAAATGCTAAGCTCTAGGATAACAGAAAATTTCCGCTAAAAACAACAAAAAACAAAGGGAAAACGCTAAAAAACACTTTTTTTGCACCCCGCTGGGTTTCTCAACTTTTGATATGTTGTACAATTTTTTTTTTCTACAAGATGGTGTAAAAATTATTTCTGTTGCAATTTGTTTGCGGTCGAGTCCTATTTGACGCTAGATTGACTGTACTATTAGGAACAAATGCATCAGAGTGAGGTACTACTGTCTCTGAAACAGAAAAGGTTTTCCATGTTGCTTTTCGATGAATTTAAATAAACTGGCTATCTCAGATTTTCACTCGATAGCTTTTTGGCCCCCTTTGCGGTAGGATTGTTGTTTTACGCCACAAAATGGCAGGAAACATCGCTTTGTTTCAGCGCAGTGTTAACTGGCAATTAAATAAATCAACAGAACGTTCAGCTTTCTTTCTTGTGAGACTTCTTCCAAAATTTTCTCCGCAGCTAAGGAGGAATACTAAAAATAACAAGAAATAAGCACGCATCCCTGACTCGGCTTCTCGGGGAAAAAATTCTAAATTTTTGTAGATAAGGACCTGAGACCTCTACACTAGAGTTCCTTACAAGGTGGATTAAATGGCACGATTTTCGTTAAAATTGCTCGCTTATTTTGGTCTTCTTTTCACCCTTTATCGAAAATTCGGCATATTTTCTTAGGCTCATAGCTTTTAATGGACAACTTTAAACTAAAATAACTTCTTTATCACCAATTGTGTGATAAAAATTGCTACTACTACTACTATTACTACTACTACTAACAACTCACTGCGGCACCAAACTGCCTAAGGCAAACACAGCTGTACACGCTCCTCCTCTATACCAATCAATTCAAAGCTTTCCTCTTTCAACCCTCCCAAGAGCTTCTCATTTCCCTTCAATTTTTCCTGATGGCATCCTCCCACCCTCTTCGGGGACGAACACCATAGACCGTGGCTATTCTACTTTTAATATCTTCACTGCACCTAGGTAATTGAAACTGTCCACTTAAGTGATCTTCTCGTTACCCAACACCACCTCTTCACCTTTACTTATTCCTAACCTTAGCGACTTAGTCTTGTTGACACTAATTTTCAACCTTGTTCTTGTGCCCTGAAATCTCAAATACTCATAAAGTTCAAACATTTTGCTAACATTTCCGTCTAGTATTCAGCTTTCATATATTCTTAGACAAGTTTAGACCTATCTATGCTTTGAAAAAAGACTAATATTAGTTTTGAACCAGTGTTGAAAAAGATTTTAAATTATTCAGACGCTGAATTTATTTCTGTAGTCCCGAAATAAGACGAAAACTTTTCTGAAAGTAATTATTTTGTTACCAAAAATTATATTTTTTCTAGATACGGATTAAATTTTATTTAACCCTTTTCACCCACATATTTAGAGGAGTAATTGGATATTTATTGGATACACCTAAAGAATATTTTCAGAATTTTGTAATACGAATATGGTGACCTCACAAAAACGGGATTTATTCTGGGATGTTCTCGTGAGAGTCAGCCCTCACTCAAAAATAGGTATTTCGCTCTGTTTACCTAGCTTTAATAATCATTCCTTTCAAGTTAAAAGCAACAGTTCGATGTTGCTCTTACGAGAATTAAGGAGTCTCTTCTTTAGCCAGTTAGAATTATAAAGAATAGTCTTTTTTCGACAATGATAAAAATAAGAAAGTTTGGTCCAGAAATGGAAAGTCCCAAGAATGTTTCAAGCTTTTTAGAGATGAATCAAATATTCCCCAAACCTTCAAAATCCAAAAGAAAAAACGGTCTAAGCTGATTATTTAAGAATTCTATGCAGCTGATATTTCCAGAACTTATTTTCAGGTCTTCCTATATACCCATAACTCAACAGTAGATCCCCAGCAAGGGAATACTCTTCCATCTAATTTTTGACACAGTAGAAATCGTAATATTATTCTGACAGTATATCCAGAGCAAGAAATGCCCGTTGGGACCCAATATTTTTTATACTCCCAGAATAAGGTTAATCCTAAACAGATTTGAACAGAATACAAGGAGGAAACAAGGTCTGACAGGTTAAGGCTTTGTCGTCACTAAAAAAAAGTGCCAATTACAGAAGCATCTGGAGAAGATATGCTACCCAGCATTTGTGTCAGGACTTATTTTTTTGGGGGAAGGATTGGATAAAGCACAAAAAGAGGCGTATAATATCTTGAAATTATAGAAAATATTTGAGATACAGTAGAAAATTCTGGGGTTGGGGTTTCCCGATTTCGCAGTTTGCTTTTTTTTTTAATATATATATAAGAGCACGAAACATGTCCTGTGAGCTCTGATATGGTGGACCTGGTTGTACAATTTTCATCAAAACATCTCCCCTTGTTAGACATGTTAGACCTCGTTTTATAATGTCAAACTAATTTTTTGCGACTCTAAACTTTCAATATATAGCTTTAACATATATAAATTCAATGTGTTTGGATTAATAATTAAAATAAATGTTCATATTCTTATAAAAATTTTTTGGAATTTGAGTTATTGTTAGCAGGTGTTGCTTTTTAGAAACGTAATTCTTGCTATAGGGCTGTCTGTGGTTGCATTTACGTCAATTCACAGGGATAGTATGAGAGGGGGGGGGGCATAATTTTATTTGTCAGTAACTAACTGGTCGAACATAAATATTGCGCTTACAAGTTGATCATAGCTCGACTCAATAAATGAACATGTTTAAGTAACATGTGTTACTGTAACATGGCTTGGTCATTCTAAATAATACAGTTTAAGTTACAAAGTACAGCTGAATAAAGTGCCATCATGGCATGCATAAGCAGGTATACACTTCATTTAACCAAATTGAAAAAGAAAATTGACTTTCCTATAATTACTTGGCAAAAAGTGGGCTTGAATTTCAAAAAGGTGGTGTCTGGCATATTTTCGTAAGCTAATTACATTGTTCCTTAAGCATTTGGGGGAAAGTAAGCCAAATATTCACGCATTTTTAAAAACCTGACTTACTTTCCTTTGTTCCTGTGTGAAATTTTATGCCTTTAAGGAGAATAAAATTTTTGAGCCTCAAATCTTTTTACAAGGAGTCCCTCTGTCTCTTTGCGGTGACGTCGGATTTTTTAAGCTTGAGATGCCGAAACGTTTTCTTCAAACCATTGCTGCTCTTTTTAATATTTTCAAAGCTCTTTTCACTATTTGAAATTTTACTTGCGTACGCTGGTATGGTAGAACTTTTAGGCCAAACATAAAAGAAGTTCAACCACAATAAGAAATGTATGTCTGACTTAAAAGCAATTCCCATTAGTTTATTAGCTCCTTCCTTATGAAAAAGGAATAACTTGAAAGAGAATTACTTAGAGTAATTAAAACTTCAGCTGAGATTTCCAAAATAAGAAAGCTAAAAGTATTTGAAAAGTTTCAAGAAGTAATTGAATAATAAGCATTAAGGTAATTCGACATTTTGAATTGACAAAAATCAGAGAAATTTAGACCACTTTCAAAAATTTTGGTTGTAGCGATAACTGCAACTTATGAAAGAGTGAGCCACGGCCCATTCGGCTGTCCTCCGACAAAACCTAGTATCTACATCTGAGCAAGTTCCGGGAAAAACACAAAAACGTCGTTTTTTAAAGATACTTCTTTTGCAAGACCGTTTTTAATGTTTTGAAGTATCACAAAAATAGAAAATAATTCACTGATTCCAAATATAACAATAATGAATCTATCGTATTTTTTAAAACGTAAGGTAAAGTAGGTACTAGGTTTTGTTAGTGTTTTCCTAGAGAGGTCAACATTAAATTCCAGTGACAGAACCTAGTATATACACCTGTTTGTATTAAGAAAAAAAAAATGTTAGTAATACTCCTAGCGCCTTCTAACATACCGAATTTCGACGAAATTAAGGGTATTTGAACAAATGCACATCCAGATTTCTATTCTTCTTCATATGGGTCATCTTTTCAAGTCTAAAACAGAAGTGATCAGAAGGTTTTCCCGAAATTGACACCTATTGCTGGGCATCATTAGGCATAATGTCTGCACAATGGCGTCCTTTTTTCTTTGGAAATACCTCTTGGTGTAGTGTCTGGGTCAATTATTTTCTTACGGTTGAATAACTTGAAGAAAGTCAGAAATCTCAACTTCATCGTTCTCAAATCTTGTGCGATAAAACAGATTTCGGGATCCTTTACGGAACTCAGCTTCAACAATGTCTTTCAAGTCAGGCAGCTTGACCTTCTTTGTGCTACCTCTCTTTTTTCATCCAATTTCGGAAGGAACTGACCATTGTGATAGCAGCTACTCCTTTCTTTCACCCACTGACACAAGTCAAAAAATCAACAAAATAATAGTATTTTTCCCATTTTCTCAATTTTTACTTTAATCTTGCCGTGAATTTTGTCTGCTGCATTATGAGTGTGCCCCTAAGTACCTGAGAATGATGTACTTAATCCCGAAATCTTGGTTGGCTATTTGTACAAGTGATGTGTATAAGACCCAGTTATTATTCTGATCTGAACAATTATCCATCCAGAAGATGAACATTTGACGTCTCTTTCACTTGTTGCAGCGATCAATGTACAGAGAGAGTCAACACAGCTCTCAGCTCCCCTTCCTCTCAGTGTCTCATGCCACAGCACATGGAACGAGTTTCCTTACCAAACAGATCATTTATCTTATGGATGTACCTTTGTAAATGTCTTTTTAAAAACTACCAAACGGACTTAAATAATGGAGTCTTTATTTCCGGGCAACTCTGGAAGTAATATCCCCTCCTGGAAGTCCACTGCGTATAATCTTGTATAGGGACTCTCGTTTTCGCTTGCGTTTTCCTGATACTTGTGGATATTTTTCCTAGTCATGTCTATTTGTAGCAGCCACTCGTGTTTCCTAGAACTGTCACGTTCCTGATCAGGCAACTCTTCTTTATCTACCTCAATGTCACTGCCTTTTCCGAATATCGCTCACAAGTCGGGCAAGCATCAGACGTTGGCATTTTCAGAGAGATATTCATGGTTTTCAGAAGCCGTCTGTATGTTTCAACAAAGATACGAATGTCAGGGTACTTTTGTAAGAAATCATCAAACATAAACTGGATACTTCCCACACTTTTCACGGAAATTCTGACCAACAATGCAACTTTTTATTTTCTCACACAATTCAGTAATAAGTGCATCAGTTTGTAAGCCAAGGGTGTTTTGAATTGTTTTCTTGCATATTAGGATTTTTTTATAACATTATAAGCTGCTTGTATACTGGAAGGTGTTCAAAGGCCTTTGGAAGAAAATAAAGCCTCGATTAAGTTTTTTCAATTATTTCTGTGAAGCTGTTGAAGCGCAGTTGTCCTTTTCCAAAAAAGTCTTTTTTTTGTATTCAGTATTTGTAATTCCTTAATTTTAATTGTTACTCACGCTAAACTCAAATATAATTTTCTATCACGAAAAAAAATTTAGTTGATTATTGGAAAAGAGCCTCTAACCCCTTTTAGATGGTGGCAGACCGAAATAAATAGTATACCACTGAAATTGTAATGCGCGAAAACCTTTAACTGGATGTTTACAGTCCCTCAACAAACACAACGTTTTTCTATTAGATTACCCCGTGCATACAGTAAACTTAGTTTCTAACGTATAATTCGCCTTTTTTTTTGTGCTTTCAGTATAGCACAAGTTATTTTTATATGTAAGTACACGGCATGGATTGAGGGGTGATAATTTATGTTGTTTTAAGTTTCAAGATCACTCTTTACTTTCATCGCAAAAACATTGTTTTTTCTTATTAATCTGCCAAGCAAAAAACGATGGAAGATAGTACTTGGAAGAACAGAATCTTGGCATCTTTTTGATTGCCTGTAAAGTAAGTTTAGACAAGGATTAAGTACTGAAATAAGCAATAGAAAATAAAACAGAATCACAGGCAGCGCAATAGCGTTGCCTTAGTAAAGAACGATGTTGGCACAATGTATTATTTATTTTTTTCTTGGTCTTGGACCAGGGCACTTCGTATCGAAGGAGTTGTCGTAGAAACTTCGAAAAGGGCTCATTCGATTGGAAATTGGAGTGGCTTGTGCCCTTTTTAATAGGAGAAAGTGATTGGAAGGCAAATAACATCCCTTCCACGCCCACGATTTCCCCAAACACATCCAATTTAAATTTTTAGATAGCCATTTTGTTCAGCGTAGCTGATTTCCAGACATAAATTATGTCTTTGAGGATGACACCCCCCAACAGCGCTCAGGGCAAGGGTTGTAAGTTATACCCTGGGGGCATATGAGGTTTTATCGAAAGCTTTGTCGTAGAAACTTCAAAAAAGGCCCGTTCGATTGGAAATTAAAAGGGCTAGTGCCCTTTTTAATAGTCAAAAGTGATTGGAGGGCAACTAGCCCCACTCTCACGCCCATCTTTTCACCAAACACATCCAATCAAAATTTTGAGATAGACATTCTGTTCAACGTAGTTGAGAATTCTGGAAATTGGTCTTTGAGGATGACAAACCCCCCCCCACAGCCCTCAGGGCAAGGGTTGTAATTATGCCCTGGGGGCATACAAGTTTTTTTTTTTTTAGAAAGCGTTGTCGTAGGAACTTCAAAAAGGGCTCATTCGATTGGAAATTGAATTGGCTAGTGCCCTTTTTAATAGTCAAAAGTAATTGGATGGCAACTAACACCCCTTCCACGGCCACCATTTATCCAAACACATCCAATCAAAATTTTGAGACAGCCATTTTGTTCAAAGTAGTTGAAAGGTCCGGAAATTATATATAAGAGGACGACACTCTCCCAACAGCCCTCAGGGTAAGGGTTTTAAGTTATGCCCTGTGGCCATATAAGATTTCTATTGAAAACTTTGTCGTAGAAACTTGAAAAAGGGCTCATTCGATCTGAAATTCAAAGGGCTAGTGCCCTTTTGTTCACAGTAGTTGAAAGGTTCGGAAAGTATATCTAAGAGGATGACACTCTCCCCACAGCCCTCAGGCTAAGGGTTGTAAGTTATACCCTGTGGCCATATAAGATTTCCATTGAAAACTTTGTCGTAGAAACTTGAAAAAGGGCTCATTCGATTTGAAATTCAAAGGGCTAGTGCTCTTTTAATAGTCGAAAGTGATTTGAGGTCAATTAACCCTCCTCTCGCGTCCACCTTTTCCACAAACACATCCAATCAAAATTTTAGATAGGCATTTTGTTCAACGTAGTTAAAAGTTTTAGAAATTAGGTCTTTGAGGATGATCCTCCCCTCAGAGCCCTCGAGGCAAGTGTTGTAAGTTATGTCCTGGGGGCATATAAGGTTTTTATAATAAGTGATGTTGTAGAAACTTCAAAAAGAGCTCATTCGATTGGATATTAGAAAGGCTTGTGCCCTTTTTAATAGTCAAAAATGACTTGAGGGCAACTAACCCCCCTCTCACGCCCACCTTTTCCCCAAACACATCCAATCAAAATATTTAGATAGTCGTTTTGTTCAACGTAGTTAAAAGATTTAGAAATTCGGTCTTTGAGGATGATACCCTCCTCAGAGCCCTCGGGGCCCGGATTGTAAGTTGTGACCTGGGGGCATATTAGGTTTTTATAGATAGTGATGTTGTAGAAAGTTCAAAAAGGGCTGATTCGATTGGAATTTAGAAGGGCTTGTGCCCTTTTTAATAGTCGAAAGTGATTGGAGTATAACTAACACCCATCTCACACCCACCATTGCCCCAAACACATCCAATCAAAATTTTGTGATAGCCATTTTGTTCGACGTAGTTAAAAAGTCTGGAAATTGTGTTTTTGAGGATGACACTCCCCCGAAAGCCATCAGGGCAAGGGTTGTAAGTTATGCCCTGGGGGCATATAAGGTTTGTTTATAGAAAGCGTTGTCGTCAAAACTCCAAAAAGGGATCCTTCGATTAGAAATTGAAACGGCTAGTGCCCTTTTTAATAGTCGAAAGTGATTGGGTAGCAAGTAACCCTCCTCTCACGCCCACCATTTCCCCAAACACATCCAATCAAAATTTTGAGATAGCCATTTTGTTCAACGTATTTGAATGGTCCAGAAATTATGTCTTTGAGGATGACAACCCCCTCACAGCCCTAAGTTAAAGGGTTGTAAGTTATGCCCAGGGGCATATAAGGTTTTTATAGAACGCGTTGTCGTAGAAACTTCAAAAAGGGCTCATTCGATTGGAAATTGAAAGGGCTAGTATCCTTTTATTAGTCGGAAGTGATTAGGGCAATTAATCCCCCTCTCACGCCCACTATTTCCCAAAATACATCCAATTAAAATTTTGAGATACCAATTTTCTTCAAAGTAGTTGAAAGTTCTGGAAATTAATTCTTTGAGGATGATAGCCCCTCAGAGCCCTCAGGGCAAGGGTTACAAGTTATGCCCTGGGGGAATATAAGGTTTTTATTGAAAGCGTTGTCGTAGAAACTTCAAAAGGGTTCATTCGATTGAAAATTGAAAGGACTAGTGCCTTTTTCAACAGTTGAAAGGGGTTGAAGAGCGACTAACGCCCTCCCACACCCACCTTTTCCCCAAACACATCCAATCAAAATTTTGAGATAGCCATTTTGTTAAACGTAGTTGAAAGTTCTGGAAATTAGGTCTTTGAGGATTGCAACCCCCTCACAGCTGTCAGTGCAAGGGCTATAATTTATGCCCTAAGGGTCTATAAGGTGTTTGTCGAAAGTTTTTGAAAGGCTTGACATTTTCATAGTATTAATTAAAAAAAACTCTTTCCACAAAATGAGTTTTTCAAAGAAAAGTAAAGAACTCCGTTAAACAAACAATGAGCAAAAAAAAAAATCAAATAATCTATCAAGCGTGAAACTACCACGAATCAGCATCGATAAATAAACGAAACCCAAAACGAACAGAAATTACAATAAATAACCGAGTCAAACTCAAAGCGAGCAGAAATTAACATAAGTTGGGCTCAATACCCCTATGCCTTCCCAAGGCCAGAACATAATTTGCACTTTAGACCTTAGACCTTAGATCCACCTGTGCCTCCAGAGGCACCCAGGGCATCAAGAAGGAGCTGCCAATCTTCCCGCTGGTTTGCTGCTGCAAGTATGTCCTCCCACTGAGGTTGGATTGATGTGTGCAGGTTACGGAGATCTGTCTGGTACGTTCGACGCAGGGTGTTTCTGGGTCTGCCCCTGCGGCGTGGACTTGATGGCTGCCAATGGAGCGCTGCACTTGGTAGTCGGACATTGTCCATACGTAGTACATGGCCAAGTTATCTCCATCGGCGGACTCTTATGATATGTGTCACAAGAGGCTGGCCAGTCTTGTCACGGATGGATTGGTTTGTTATTCTCTGCTGCCAACGGATGTTGAGAATTCTTCTGAGACATGTGTTTTCGAAAGCAAGTATTCTTCGCTCTTGTTCCTGGTTCAGGTGCCAGGTTTCGGCAGCGTAAAGCAGCACTGGCATAACATTGATATTGGAGAGTCGTAGCCTTAGCAGTATAGAGAAGCTTTGGGACCGCCATACTTTCCGTAATATATTAAAGGCCCCATTGGCTTGGCCGATTCTTGTGAGCACTTCTTTTGTGGTCAAACCGGTGCTTTCTATTATGCTACCCAAGTATTTGAAATGAACGACTTGCTCTATGTGTTGGTCTCCGCAAGTGATGCTCAGGGGTGAATCTGGTGTAGCCATGCATTTTGTTTTCTCATTATTTATTTTTAGGCCGACATGGCCGCCTCTCTCCCTCACTTTGTCAAGGAGTTCTTGGAGTCTTTGCTTGCATGATTCTAGGACGGCGATGTCGTCAGCGAAGTCTACATCACTGAGGCGTGTATGCTGGATTCAGCTGGATTCCGTCTGTGATTGTACTTCGCAATATGTAATCAATGACAATTACGAAAAGTAGCGGTGACAAGACGCAACCTTGCTTAACTCCTGACATAATGCGGAAGAAACAGGTTTGGCCATCTGGTGTCTTTACACAGCACTTTGGTGGAGGTCTATTCAACAGCTTTTTGAAGTGACTGGCCCAAACTTCGTTTACGTCAGACTGCTGTGTTATCAGGATGCCCGAGGGGTCTGTTACTGGTCCATGTTGAATAGAGGACTTCTTTCCAATAATCTCATTAGGGATTTTATAGACGGCTCTTGAATCACCTCTCTCCGCCACCTCTTCTGCCTACGCTGCTTTTCGCTCCAGCAGGTCTCTCTGTTCTTTTCTGGCACTCTTCTTTACCTCTTTATCCGCGGCTCTGTATTCATCGTTTCTGAGGATCTGTTGGTCGGGGTTTGTCTTTGGATAACTGATACTTTTCCTTTTTTCCTTGACTCTATGAGTTCTCATGTTTGGTCAGACAGCCACTGGTCTTTTGGGCTCTTGCGGTATCTAATGGTGGCTTTCGCGGCATTGTGAAAGCACAACTTTATGCTTTCCCAGTATTGATTGCTATCAGCATCATCTAGTAAAGACAAGGCTTCAAATCTATTCCGCATCTCTAGTTTAAAGGCTTGGTTGAATTCTCTCAATCTCAGTTTCTCCGAGTCAAAGACTGGGTTTAAGGGAGCCTTATTTGCTTTTCTATTTCTTTTCAATTTGAGGCGGATTTTTGCTACCATCAGATTATGATCTGAGCCAACGTCAACTCCTCGATATCTACTTATATCAAGTAGGTTTGATTTCCACTTCCTGCTCCAAAGACAATGGTCAATCTGATTTCGGGTATGACCGTCGGGAGATATCCAAGAATATTTGTATACATCCCGATGAGAAAATAGGGTACCTCCGATTACTAGGTCGTTAAGGAGCGCGAAGTCGATAAGTAGTTCTCCGTTTTCGTTTCGCTGGCCCAGGCCATGCTCTCCGAGAACCTCAGGGGAAAACGATCGGTCGTTCCCTACTTTCGCGTTAAAGTGTCCTAGAAAACATGCCATGTCATGCCGTGGTATATCGTTTGCCACGGAGTTGAGAGCTCTGTAAAATTCGTCTTTTGATTCGTCGGTGGCGTCATTGGTGGGTGCGTAGCATACTATTACCGACAGGTTCGCAAGCGCACCGATGAAGCAGGCTTTCAGGATTCTAGTTGACAACGGTGTCCACTGAAATAGAGCTTGGGGAGTCTTTTTTCTCATCATTAGGTCTATTCTGTTTTCACGCTTTTGTTGCGATCCACTGTATATAATGGTCACATCTCCATCCAGTTTATTTGATCCAGATCCTAGCCATCGAACTTCTGGCAGAGCTAGAAGGTTGAGATGGTATTTTTTAAGGGTATACAGCACTTGTTCAGTCTTGGAGTCTTGAGCCATTGCGTGGACGTTCCAGAAACTAAACTTGAGTTGTTGCTTCGCATTCACAAATCTTGTCCATGGGCATGCAGAGGTTGTCATCAGAAGGGGGTTCAAAAATCGGAGGCTCAAAGTTGATGTTTCGGTTGCAGTTAGGATTTCCCCCGAGGGCAGGCCCTTGAGGTCCCGGGTGTGGGTCGCAAGCCCACAGCCCAACCCTCCCTCTTTATCCTGGCTTTGGACAGGCTGCATACGCATAGATAAATAGATAGATCGTGTATTTCCAAAGCCCAAAAGCCATATACACACAAAAATTTATGAAAAATAAAGAAATCACAACAGAACAAATTACAAAACACACATTAACATGATACATAGCAAAAAATACCTTATGGTAATTTTAAATGTAATTCCATATAATAAATAATAATTAATCGTAAAAACTTTTCCTTCTTTCTAATCCCTTCTCTATGTACGCACCAATACGAAATATTGTGGTTGGATTACTACTTTGCAAAATACCAGTAAGCAGCAAAACAATCCCATGTAAGTATTTTTCCCTTAAATCAGAGAGCATCGGGCACTTTCGGACAAACTGGTCCAAATCTTCGTCCTAATCTCTACAAAAACGCCACAGACACCGACCATCAGGATGTATTATCCCCCAGTCGAACACCATTTGTCTGCTCTGGATTGGAAGGCAATTCACCCTAAGCTGAATCTATCGACATAAAATCATAGTCGGTAAATTAAATTTAAAATAAATTTCCTCTCCAAAACTAGATTTAACCTGAGTATAATGATTCAATGTAGCGGAATTTAAAACCAGCCCTTGCCAATACTGAATTATTTGACCCTCTAAAATAAATCGTACCTGGCCTACTAAATTTGTTGGTAGAACCAGGGAACCAAGACCGTCATTCCATAAGTAAGGCATTCCCACTCTTTCAAGTAATGACCTAATTTGGGGTGGCCACGACGTTTTCGAACCATAAATCAACATCTGATAATAAGCTGCTCTTACTAGTCTATCGTCATTACACCTATTGGAGCATCAAAATATACCTACGTCGTTTTAACGAAAACAGGCCTATATCACCTTTCAGAATCTGTGAATGAGTTGTCTAAGGTAATCCAAACTGTCTTATATAGTACTGGAGCTGGAAGGACTCTGGCTTTTGTGTTACTTCCCCACCCCAGATCTCTGCTCCATATTCTATTACTGGTAAAATTTTTGTATTAAATATTCTTTTATGCATTTTTAGGTTTTTAATTTCCATTATCGTCGGATTTCTAAAAATTGCAGACATGGCCACTTCGCCTCTATAAATTATTTCATCAACATGACTATTTAAAATTCCATTTTCCGATAAAACAAATCCTAAATATTTTTTATTTTACTTAATTTCAGTTCCTATATTAAACTGACAATGCACATTCATTTGTATTTTTTTCAGCAAAGTGTAAATTATGTTGTACAACAACTTTCTATATAAACCTTATATGTCCCCAGGGCATAACTTACAACCCTTGCGCTGAGGGCTCTGAAGGGGTTATCATCCTAAAAGATCTAATTTCCAGAACTTTCGACTACTTTGAACAAAATTTATATCTCAAAATTTTGATTGGATGTGTTTGGGGAAATAGTGGCCGTAAAAGGGGGTTAGTTGCCCTTTAATCACTTTCGACTATTAAAAGGGCACTAGCCCTTTCAATTTCTGATAGAATGAGCCCTTTTTGAAGTTTCTAAGACGAAGTTTTCAATAAAAACTTATATGCCCCCAGGGCATAACTTATAACCCTTGCCCTGAATACTGTGGGGGGAGTGTCCTGCTCAAAGGTATAATTTCCTGAACTTTAAACTGCGTGGAACAAAATTGATATCTCAAAATTTTGATTGGATGTGTTTGGGGAAATGATATGCGTGGAAGGGGTGTTAGTTGCCTTCCGATCACTTTCGACTATATAAAAGGGCACTAGCCATTTCAATTTCCAATCGAATGTGCGCTTTTTGAAGTTTTTACGACAACGCGTTCTATAAAAACCTTATATGCCCCCAAGGCATA